>NC_060272.1:92812716-92993325 GCF_021613505.1 Equus quagga
CTCCCTCTAGCTTCTTTTTATTATTCAACATGTCTGAGATCATAATATATGCAATTTTGCATCCAGTCAGTTCGCTTCCTTTCTTATTATAACAAGCGTTTTCTGATGTAATGAGTAACATAATAGCATACAACAGTCCACTATACATGATGATAGAGAAATTTTTGTTAATTCTTCTAACGTTGTGCAGTGAGATGTTTCCAGTTTTTTGTAGTTATATATAACATTGCTCTAGATACCACTACGTATAAATCGTTGCCAGAAAATAATATATTCTGGTATTTTTGAATAGGGAATGTCTTTACATATTTAGTGCAGATACTGGCCATCTGACAGGTTTTCAGTAGCTGTCTCAGGGATCGTTTTCCTGGAAGCAGATATATATTACTGAATAAAAAGTATCATTGGGTGTTTAGTAGGCATCAGTGTGGTAGGCCTCAGTGCCTGAATGAGATGCTAGCCCTAGTCCCCAAAGTTTTCTCCTTGGAGGTGGCAGTTATTTCAGAGGTTACTGGTTGGAATTCCCAAATCTCTCTCCTCAGTCATGAATTCCTATGTGTGTCCTTTTTCTGTAACTCTCCCCCTATTGAACTCCAAAACATATAGTGAGCTCCTCAGAATATATTTTTCCCTCTTCCTCACCTGTATCTTCTAGTGACACGTATTATGTTCCAGAACATTTAAAAGAAAATAAAATCCTCATCAAGGATTGCCATAGTGAAGCTTATGTCTCTACAAGAATAATTTAATAGCAGTAAGTAACAGTTGAGGTAGGCTGAATAGTGGCCCCAAATATATCCGAACCCTGTCCTAATTCCAGGAACCCGTGAATGCTATCTTATTTGACAAAACAAACTTTCAGGTCTGATTGAGCTACCAATCTTCAGATGGAAGGTTCTCTTGGATTATCCCCCGGGCTGGACAATCCGGGGTGATATAATCACAACAGTCCTTATATGAGGAACACAGGAGGGTCAGAGTCAGAGAAGAAGGTGATGTCATGAGTGATGCTCTTTTCAAGACGGAGGAGTACAGATGGCACCAACCAAGGAATACAGGTGGCCACTAGGAGTCAAAAAGGCAAGGAAACAGATTCTCCCTCAGGACCTCCAAAAGGAACCAGCCCTGCCCACACCTTGGTTTCAGCCAGTGAAACTGATTTCAGACTTTTGGCCTCCAGAACTGTAAGAGATAAATTTGTGTTTGTTTAAGCCACTAAGTTTGTGGTAATTTGTTACAGCGGCTATAAGAAACTAATATAAGAGCAATTTATGTTCATGATAGAAAATCTGGGAAAGATGTAAAGAAGAAAATAGAAATAAACCATAAGCAAATTATAGTTAACATGTTTGTGTATTTTCTCTTAAATACATCCGTGTCGACATGTAAATCCATCTGTACATACAAACACAAAATACACATATGCACATACACACACACAGAATCACACTCTATTTGATCATCTTATATTGTGCTTTCTTCATGCAATATAATTATTTTATGATTTTCAAAAATCATTAATTTTACTACAAGATATTCTATCCATTTATATAGTATAATTCACTTAACCAATTCCTTATTGTAAATGAATGGCTGTTTTTTAAAAAAAATTCTATATTAAATATATATGTTTATATATCTGCCATATTACTTTATGCCTATATTAAATAATATTGACATAAACATCATCATAAATCTTTGTCCACATCTGATTATTTGCTAAAGTTAATTCCTAGCAGTAGAGTTACTAGTTCAAAGGCTATGTATATTTTTAATACATTTGATACAAAATTTCGCTTCAAAAATGGTTTTCCAATTTACATGTTGTCAAGTAGTGCATTAGATTATCCATATTTTCCAACCATTCTAATTGTTTCTCATTTCAGTATGTCATTTGGAAAGGAAAAATGGTTTATTATCACTCTTATTTAAATTTTTTTTTGCTAGAGAGGTTGCACATTTCTTTCACATCATTGGTAGTTTGTACTTTTTAATGTGTGTGAATTTCCATTCATAACCTATGCTTGTTTTACCATGAAGTTATTTTTTATTGATTTGTAAGAATGCTTCATATAATTATAGTAATGACAATTTTATGCAATATATGTTGTTATAAATAATCTCTTTCCTTTTGATTTTTACTTGTCATGATTTTGAATGTTTGCTCTCTGGTTCAACACCTTTAACACCCTAATGTAGGGAAAATGTTCACTTTTTTTGTATTTTATAATTACGATTTTTCTTTAACATTAGGCTCTCAAAACCATTGAAATGTTTTTCTTGACATATGTGAGAAATTGATTATTCCATTTTCATTTATTTGATTCTTTCTCAAGGAAGATAGTATCATTTTCCTCTTCCTCTTTCATTCTCCTTCCTTTTCTGACATAAAGATATTGATGGTGTCATGAAAGGTAGGCATCTGCTGTGGAGTGGGGGTATGAGCTGGAAGCCCCAACAGCTCAAGCAGGGTACCTAAGCCCAAGAAGAATGAAAACGGTGAACATGCAGAAGGGCTTCCCAGAGCAGGGTGGCAGAGCCGGAGCAGGAAAGAAGGCTACCTCTGTCCAAGGGCAGCCTGGTTTGGTCAGGCAGAGTGCCACTGGGGTGAGGAAAGTGACTATATAGATGAGCTGCTCACCATAGAGTGTTGGAGCCAGTATGGGTAAAGAGGGTTCACATGATGGGATAGCTGTGTGTGGGGCATCAAAGTGCAGCAAGGTGAGGAAGGTGGCAGCCAGATGCAGAGTGCAGAGGTGGAGAGATGCACCCTGGTGGGGTGAAGAAAAGTCTGTAAGGGAGGGGATGGCAGCAGCATTGGGAGATTTGTTACATGTCAACAAATTAAGGGATTAATCATATCAACAAATTAAGGGTAATGGGGGTCAGTTATCTCATTATTAGAGAAAGGAGTTATAAATATAGACAGGGAGAAACTATTATGAGTTCTGCACTGGTGGATTGTCTTGGAGGTGTCAGTATGCACTCATGGTTTTCATATAGATCGATAGACAGAGAAATAAATATAGATGTAGGTGATGTATGTGAATACAGAGATAAAAATCCTTGCAGCTCTTTCCACTGAGAGAAAGAGATTAAAAGCAGGAATAACCTAACAGTAAAGAGGGCACCTAGCACCTAGGTCTTGATTCTACTAAAAGGAACCCAGATACCTTAGAAAAAAGTTGATTCCACAGCTGAGGAAGGAAAAGTACAAGATGAGCTCAGAATACATCGTTGTGTCAGAAAGTTAAAAAGGGCCCAAAGAATGATAGGGACACATCAAAGAGCTGCAGGAGTCAGACTGAAGGGGCTCCCACTGGCTAATCTGGGACAATTTGAGCATTAAATTAAATATAAAAACAAGTTGTAATCATTGAATAAAAGAGAGAGCCATGAATCCATACTGATATAAATAAATAAATGAATAAGTAGAAAGTTTAATAAGGAGCAAGATATTTTTATAGTTTTAAAGTATCTCCACATATAATACTTATCAATTAAAGAGGAAAAAGTAGTAACTTTAGGATGGAATAAGCGGTCCAACACCATTTTAATCAACTGATCAAAGGTAAACATTACTAGTAACAGAACAAAGGGAAAAATATGCGCATCTGATAGAATGAGGGTGTAATGAGAACACAATAGTATTTCTGAAATATTCCAGCCCAAGATGTGTAAGTGGAATCTAATATGAGGAAATGTCAGACACACCCAAATTAAGAGATATTCTGTGAAATAATTGGTCTATAATTTTCAAAGTGTCAAGGTATGAAATGCAAGGAAAGAATGAGGAACTGTACCAGACTGAAAGAAAATAAAGAGACACGATAAGTAAATGCAACATGTAAAACTGAATAGGATCTTTTTGCCAATTGAAGAAATTTGATTGGGGTCCAAAAATCAGATCATAGGTAATTTCCTGATTTTGTTTGTTTTCAGGAAATACAATCATATAATCTGAAAATAGTAATTTCGTGTTTTCCCCCTTTTTATTTTTCATGTCTTATTCCACTGGCTAGAAATTTTAGTTTTGTTTTTTCTTTAACAGTCATGAAAATAGAAGGCATTCTTATATTTCTTATGACTTTAATGAGATTATCTTTGATGTTCTCAACTGTGAGAATAACACTGGCTGTTGGTGTTATACTAAGATTATACCTTCCTATTCCTAGTCTAATATCCTTCTATCATAAAAAAATCCAACTTTTTTTCTTTATCTATTGAAATTAATATACAGTTTCTCTGTTTTGACCTATTTTATGTGATTAGGTATATTAACATATTTCCTTATAGTAAATAATTTACACATCCCTGGAATAAATCTTAACTTGGCTGCAGGTTATTAATAGTTAAATATACTGCTGAATTAGATTTACTAATATTTACTTATAATTTTTCACCTGTATGTGAGAAATTTATCTGTATTTTTTTCATTATGCTTTTTACTCAATGTTTTAGCATTAGACAATGCTAACAAAATAAGATTTATAAATTGCACAGTTTTTTATGTTCTAAAACAGCAAGTGATATATCTATCAATTATATTGTTTCCTGTTTTTCAAATTATTAGTTTATAGTTTTATTTTCAACAATTCTTTTCTCTGCATACCTTAAGTTAAGGAACAGCAAACTTTTTCTGTAAAGGGCCATACAATAAGGAGCTGTATGGCTTTGTGGACCAAATGGTCTCTATCACAACTACTCAACTCTGCCATTGTAGCAAAAAAGCAGCCATAGACAACTCATAAATGAATGAGCATGGCTATATTCCAATAAAACCTTATTTACAAAAACAGATGGTGAGCTGAAATTGGCCCCCAGACTATAGTTTGCTAACCCCTGCTTTATTTTAGATATTCTTTTTGTAACTTCTTAAATGAAATTTTTCCCTTTTTTCTTTAATATTTAAGGCATTTAAAGACATTTACTTTCCTCTGAGTGCAACTTTGTAAATCTTTCATAAATTTTGATATGTAAGGTTCTTATTGCTGACATTTTTCTACATATTATATGATTTACATTTATATTTCCTCTTTGTCTAAGAATTATTTAGGAAAGTTGTCAGTTTAATTTTTAAATATTGGAAAATGAAAAAGGCTTAGAAAATAGGGATATGGATAAGAATAAATAAGGGAGCACAATTCAGTGGCATTTTAGTCCTGAAAATGGCACATGCTATTTAATGCAAGCGTGACAGGCTCAGGACCCTGTGTCTTGTGCTACCATAGTTAGAGCGATTTGGATATATGGTGGCCAGAAAGAATCACAGTACAGAGGTTATTAACCACATAGAAAACTACTGAAGGATGTCAATGAGATGGCCACAGAGAATGGCTTTAGACTAAGAAATTCTCTGAGAGAATATAAAAGAAATACTTGTATACAAATGGAAAGGAGAGTCATAACACAATCCTGCAAAACTCAGGAGAGGATCAAGGTATTGAATATTGTTCATTTTATTTTGTTATTACTTTCTTCTTGTATTGTATTATGGTCAGAGAATGTATCGTTTACAATGGCAGGATTTTGCAAGGTTTTAGAGCTGCCATTGTTGCTCAATATATAACCAACTTTTTACAAGTGTTTTATGAGTGTTGAGACAGAAATGTTAACTCTCTATAGGATGCTGGTTAATTTATTAATTTGTTTGTGTGGTCTTGATATCTCCAGGACCATAGAAAATATTTTCATCTTCCATTAGTATTGTATTTCTTTCAACTTCTCTTGGATTTCTACCAACTGCATATTTTGATTATTTTATGTAATTTCATGTTAGCTATTTTTATGCAAGGGATACAAGATTTTATGTTTTCTTTGAATACTGTGCCCTTCATCAATAATACAATATTGTTGATGCATTTAATATGTTTGGCATTGAAGTCTACCTTGTTTGGCATTAATGTTGTTGCCCCTACTTTCTTTTTATTTAAATGAGTGTTGTATATTTTTTCTCATCTTTTGCTTTTAACTTTTGTGAATACTTTTTTCAACAGTATATAATTTTATTTTTCTTTTATATGGTACAGTTTCATAATCTTTTCTTTTAGTAAGAGATGTTGATGTGAGTTTTTCTCTATTATTAAATTTATTTGGTCATTTTAATCAGGATCTGAGAGGCAGAAAGAGAGGCACTGGCACTCATATAACTGTTACCTTGAAGTTAATAGATAACCTATTTTTCGCCATAAACTCAGGCAGGTTTCATGGATTTAATCTTTTTTTTAACCCTTGAGTGGAATTTCCTAGACGAAAATCTCATCATTGGTTTTTGATGAATCATTTCCAGTAAGATTTACAGATAGAAGCCTAATGGTTAGTTGTCAATCAGTCAGGTTTATATTTTGTGTTATCTTTAGCATCTTCTCTGGCTAAATAATCAATAAACAGAGATGGGGTGGAAATAAGGTCACTGGATATGACTTGGCCTGAAAGCTTGAAAATGCTGGCCTCCTGAAGACTCTATCAATTTACATATGTTTCTACTACCAAGAGCATGCAGTGGGACAAGAGAGCAAATCAAAAGTGTGAAGGGAAAGCAAATGGTTTTCTTAATGATGCATTTTAGAAACATGAATTATCAAGACCCTGGGAGACACTAGGATAGAAGAAAATAATCCATTTTTTTTTCTCATTCAAATTGAACTAAAAGGAAACTGTTGGCTTTTTTCCCCTGCATGATACGTATTTTCACTCACTCAATTACTTTCTATGACAATGATCCAGACTTAGCCACCCTCTGGGGACTGTCCTTCTGATTGTAAATTCACAAAGCAATCTCCAACAAGGTTAGCTATTATAAGTTTTATGGATAAGAACTGCGATGGTCTCTGGTTGTAAACTCTATGGCCACTTCATTGATTTAGTGGCTCTATTCTCAAATTCTGTGCTAGCTGAATTATGGGGACTGAAGTTGTTCTGCCTCTGCCAGACCATATTCCTCTAACCTTTCTGAACATGAAGATGTCTAGCTTCCACATGATAATCTCAAGAGACTGTGTTTTCTCCTAAGTGTGTACCTAATTCTTATTGGAGCTCAAAAGATACGAAAAAAAAAATGTGAGTCGAAAGAGAGTAATTCATAGCTATAGCCACAATTCAAAATAGAGAAAATTTGAAGGTGGTAGATTTACTATATTCTTTTATGACTTTCTGCTATCAGACCATTTCCATCATAAAAAAAGCTCCCAGATGCATAAACTGAGTGTCACTAAGGCACACTATCTCAAGGTACTACAGCATGGAAGAACTATGGAATTCCTGCAGAGATAGATACTCAACAAAAGAATTGCATTGGGGGAGCAGCAAGTTATAAAGCCCTGTTTCCCTTCTGGAAAGGTCAGTACAGTGAACTTCTCCTCCTTTATGATAAGAAAAGGCAACCAAAAGGAAGACTCCCAGACACTAACACTACAATCCTATTGCCATCATTGTCTCCCCCCGTCAGTCTGAAGGTCTGGGAGGGTGATGATCCACAAGTCCAATATATGTTGTACACAAACAGTAATGCAATAGCAATATCAAATTTTTTCATCACGCAATTAAACTTTATGCCAAGCTAATTCAATTTTGCTGCTGTTTTATTAAATCCTATGAAAAAAAAAAGAAATCTGTTCTCTCTGGTAGATCACAAGTTTCACAGCACATTTCTTAATACAAGCTCCTTGTTCTGCTATTTTGATATATTAAATATCCAGCAACGAATTTCTGGGGTCATAAATCCACAGTGATAAAATTAATCCTATTGCTGAAGACAAATAAATATTTTATTGCAGTTTTATGAGCTTTTGTTCCCTCTTCACTTGCAAGTAGATGTTGTTTAGTGGTACGAAGACATTTTGCTTCTGTAAAATGTGTTAGAAACAAAAATGCAATAATAGAATTCATATCTACAAAACTGTTGTGTACCCTTAAGATTAAACACTCAAGCACATCCCCCCCCCCAAAATTTATAAAGAATAATTTGTCAACAGAAAGTATCTAGTCATTATATTTAATTCAATTCATATCCTGAAATCTTCTGCATTTCGATCATGGGCACCTTATTCTATTATGTGACAATTTTTGGTGGGTTTTTTTTGTAGTTGTTTTAGCAAAAAAATTGTGTTGTAGGAGAGAAGAAAGTGCAACAAACCAAATACTCACCAAAATGTGATTCTTTTAACTTTCCAGAGTACACAAATCCTGGGGTTTACAATGGAAATTTTATATGGAAAATTCAATGTAAGCAGGAATTGTAAGGACTGGGAGAGGGGAAAGCTCAGGGATAAAGTGGCTCTCTGATGTCTGCAGAAACTTTAATTTGGTTCATCTAAACCAGAAAACCTTACACAAAAACATAGAAATTTAGCATATAAAGATCAAGTAGTTTATTCCCTTCCATATACAAGAAAAGGAAACCAAGGTTTAGAGATGAGAGATTATCTACCTTGAAAATATTTATGCCAAAAAATGAAGCCATTCATAACTAAGCCCTGACCTGAATTATCTGACTGCCTATCCCCTCAATTCAGCACCTTTTCTATCATAAAGCATTAATTGCTAAAACTTATACAAAAACTGTTGCTAATTTGGATCAGGCAGTAGTCAGCAGGAGTGTTATCCAATAAGTACTCCAGTCTAATCTGCTCATTACACACCCTGGCTTTGGTCATTTCTACAAAGCAGTCTTGTTCAGGATGTTGTTTATTGTTTTCCTGGGTCCACACTGTTTTACTTTTCAGACACATTCTCTTTTTGAGGTAATCCCCCTCTGCATCCCCAGGTTCAAATTCTGTGGGCAGGAGGCATAGCTGGAGATGGGACCATTCAAAAGCACTTTTATCTCTGGTAAGAAGTAATGTGTATATGCCAACTTCACTTACATCCCAGCAAATTGCAAAGAATACCAAAATACTTTACAAAGCAGCCCCAGGTGGATGAGAGAGATGACTATAATAATAAATAGAGGAAAAAAGTGAATTGGGTAAGGAACTTCCACTCCTAGCCAAGACAAATAACAGGGACCTGATTAACCCTTCCTACCTGAAACACAGACAGGAAAAAAAAAACAAAAGGAAAATATATGAAACAAAGGTTTTCAGACACTGGATATCAGACAATGAAGGAAAGTGTCTCTTTCAAGATGGGAAACAAACAAGATGAGCCCTACAATTGCCCCAGCTTACTGACTTGAGAAGAAGTCTAGGTTGTAATGCAGGGAGGGTGAGCGCAGTATACTCCTGGAGTTGAGAAGATGGAGTTGACAGTCTGGGGAGAAGATGTCTAGGGTTCTCAGGAAAGAGTATTGGAGAGGAGAGAACTGCACAGAAAGAGAATTCCTTAACAAGAACCCTCAAAAAGAACTCCTTAATAAGAACTCTAATTTTTAATGACCAGACACATTGTCACCCAGCTAAACACTATATTTCCTGGCCCACTTTTCAGCTAGGTATGACTATATGGCTCTTTTGGCTGATGAGACATAAGGAAACGATGGATGTGGAACTTAGAAAAGGTATACCTTTTTCCTACTGGCTAGAAAGCAAGTGTGATAGCTCACGTTTGAGCAGTCTCATTGGACAATGAAGCAAATGTGCAAAGCCACATGCATCTGGACCATTGAGTCTTTTGCCCACACTGATCATCTGCAGAGACATCCATAGTCCTGTTGGGGTCTCCATCATTGGTCCGCACAGGTTACCAAGGTCACATAAGTCAATTTCATACGCACGGTCCATTCATGTCTGGTAGCTCTCTTCCTTTCTACCTACCCTTGAGTAGCATTCTTGCGCACATGGAGATTATTCTGTTGCTCCTATAACATAATGCTAAGATATGGGAAATTCGATGGAGAAATAGAAGACCTAGACAAAACAAAGCATTTTTATTTTTGGAACTTGCTGTTTCTGTAGTATCTATCCGGGCATTGGGACATAAACCTATTTCAAGATTTTCTGCCACTCTACCCCACCTGTCCAGCAATCAGCCAATGAAGATGGCACAGATATCCTCTCTGTGGGACCCACCACTGTTGAATTCTTCTTTAGCTCTCTTTTTTCTTAGAGTGGGCAGAAAGAAAGTTTGCTCTTAATAAAACATTCTCCAAAATATTTTGTCTTTGCTTTGAGCCCTTCCTATTTCAACAAGGATCCAGGTTTTTGAAAATCAAAAGTGAGGGGGCCGGCCCAGTGGTATAGTGGTTAAGTTCAGGCATTCCACTTTGGCTGCCAGGGGTTCGTGGGTTCGGCTCCTGGACGGGGACCTACGCACGGCTCCTCAAGCCATGCTATGGTGGCACCCCATGTGCAAAATAGAGGGAGATTGGCACCGATGTTAGTTCAGGGCCAATCTTTCTCACCAAAAAAGAAAAAAAAGAAGAAAAAAGTCAAAAGTCAGAAAGAGACAACTCCTTGGCCCCAATTTCTATTGTTACATCCCTTCCTTGATTCACTGACCAGAGAAAGGGCTGGGTGACTTAAGTTAAAAAAAAAAAAAAGGTTGGAAATTTCAGGAGAAAATAATTAGTGAAGACATGAATATATTGTCTTACCATACCATAGTTAAGGATCCTCAAGATTTCCTCTTGGTTTTTGAGCTGATGAGTATTCTGATCTGGAGAAGGGATAGTTAAAAATCTTGGCAGCTTTCTCATTTTATCTTTATAGAAAATATTACTTCTTGTTTCCTAATAAATGAAAATAATTTATAATAAATTCTTAGCTTTTGTTGCAGGGAAAGTTGCCCTTTTTGCCCTGGTCATGCCATACCCAAAAATCAGCATGAAGCAATCAAGTAGAACACACATAAAAAAGCAGAGAGTGACAATGCTCAACTGAAGCGTATGCAGACAGGGGAAAGCCACAGCACTCTATAAACGCACAAAAGATGGACATGGCATGTCAGTGACATTGGGGAGCTTTGGACTCTTCATATAGGAATGGAAACTCTGAAAAGAATAGGAAAAACAGGTTTTACAAATCACTACTTTAAAAGAAAACATATGAAAGTAAAGTAGCTCCTTTCTTTATTCTTCTGTCTCTTCTAAATTATGCTCTGTTTTTACTGAAAAAAGGAACCAACTGAGCTTCTACTAGAAGCCACCCTCTCTCCACCCTACCCTCTTACAGTCCCCTCCCCCAAATAAAAAGACCATGTGGTTTCCTGAATAATTCTCAAGTAAGAGCAGGATAATACTTTGAAATGTTAATTGACATTCCTCTGTCCAAGTTTCCTTGCACCCATTACCCTCCCTACTCCCAGTGGGTGGGCAGTAGTGATAGCTTGCCATATGCTTTGCCCTTAAGGGTAGGCAGGAATAAACAGCCACATTCTTTGTTTTGGTTATTGAAAACTTACTGAAAAAACAATTTATTGAAAGTAAAACCATGTGATTTGTAGCAGTTGTGATTTTTGAGAGAGAAAGGCATTGTGAGTTTAAGATCCAGAGCTTGTGGCTTTAATGCTTGGGTTTTATTTAAAAATGGAACAAAACAAAAACACAGTATGGAGGATACAGGTTGAAGACATGAGCTCTGTTTTCCCACCATAGAACCAGGAGAGAGAGAGAAACATTTCCTGGACTATAGCAATGAACTTGGAGAGGATTGGAAAATATACCTAGAAATTAAGAGTCTGGCTTGGGTCTCTCTTCTCTGTCTGTGCCCACACTTGCTACAGCCAATACTGTGGTTGAACCCTCAGTTAAGGATGGAAATAAGAAATCATAAAAGGCTTATGTCTCAATTCCTAAATGGAATTCTTGGAAGAGATGGGTTCCCAACATGAAGTGATGACAATAGGTTACAAATGATGATGTATGTTCCATTATAATAAAAAAATTTTGAAAAGTCATTGGAGATGGAAAAAGTATTTAAATACAAGGATGCTATAAAGAGTGATACATCCATACAAAATAACACTAGGTCATAGTAATATGAGGAGCTCTGAGGATCCTCTCCCAAGTAAACAACATTAATTGGTGAAAAGTATTGTGAGGGACTAGAATTGGCCACCCCAAGATATGTCTCTTTGGCATGAGGATTATTTTGGGCTGGTTACTTTCAAAAAACTGCAGACAGGAAAGAAACTACTCTGAAAAGCAGAATTTACTTACTCTTTGTTAAGAGACATTTAAATTTGTAAAGGAAATCTCCATCTGTAAAGGTGTCTCCCTCTGTACCAGGAAGAAAGGGGGATGACCTTATCTCTAGAAACTCTTATCAGTGCAGAAGGCAAGGACTCAAGTCTGCATAATAATCTTACTCTTGTTTACTGTACTTTTTTGGTAACCTCCCATAACTGACTCCCCCTACCCCCAACATCCTCCTTTGTCTTTAGCTAAGGATGGTATTTAAGGTGAGAGCTTCTGACATTTTGGCGAGTTGCTCAGTTTTCCTGAGCCTCTCCCATGTATACGTGTTATGAAGTTTTGTTTAATTTTCTCCTGTTATTCTGTCTCATGTGAATTTAATTTGTTGTCTGGCCAGAAGGACCCAGAGCAGGTAGAGGAAATGTCCTCCTCCCTTACAGTATAAAAAATAATTTAAAATCTCTGGAAGTTATCCTAACATCATACAGCAAATAGAGAAACATTTATTCAAGAAAATCTACTAAATTCTTGATAAGAACAGAAAGAGCAAGTAATCTTTGAGCCATGACTTGTTCCCTCCCCCTCCTCAGGTCATACTGATAGAAGCTCTACTATAAGCATGTCAAGCCAAGGATATGGGTTTTCTTTTCCATAGCTCCAAGTTTAGGGTTATGGTATCTCCCCAGGAGGGGTAGGCCACAGCTATTTTCTCATCCCCACATCTGCTAGTTCCACGTTGCAAAAGCTCTATTCCAGGCAAAAATAGCAGAGCAGTTAGGGACTCTCCTTTCCACCTATCTCCTAGTCATAGGAAAGAAGATTTTTACCAGGCATAGTAAGCTGAGAATACTGAGTCCTAATCATCCTTGGTCGTGTGTATAGCAAAGGTTCCATGACAGGGGAAGAAAGCTGAGAAGACCAGAGCCTACCTTTGCCTAAGACTCTGCTCATAGAACATGGATGTCTCTGTAAGAGAAACAGGCTGCTGTCCTCACCCCCAACTCCACAGCAGTAGGATCTGTGTTCTTCCCCGGTGGCAGATGAAGCCTGTAAGAACAAAGAGATCCACAATTCTCCCTATGAGGACTCACTTTATATGGAACAGAGTGTGGAGAAGTTCAAGCCTAAGGGCATTGTTGAAAACAAAAGGAGATTTTGGTGGTGAGCAACTAGGAGGGGCTAGTAGCTCTGTAATAGCAATAAGACAAAAGGCAAAGTAGCTAGAATGTTAACAGAAATAACAGAAGAATGAAGCAGCTAGGAAAAGCCCTCCTGGGGTTGAAGAAGCCTTAAGGAGGGTTCAAATACTACTCTTGCAGACAGGAGTCAGATTGTTTCTGTTCACACAGAATTGGGTCAGACTTCAGAGTAATTTATTTGCAAGGGTGTTGTCAAAAACAATAGAACAATGAGCTAGAAATTAGCAGAAGCTAACTGCTTGGTCTGAGAGCAATACAGACAGCCTAAGCCAGCTGCTTAACAGGGATTTCATGGAAAGAGACAGTCAAGGAGAACCTGGGTAAAACCATTGTCAACCCAGTGGGGTAGGAGGAGTCCAAATGACCGTGTACATGCCCAAGGCTGCACTCCTTCAGGAGCAACATCGGAAGTTGCACATTTTTGGAAAAACAGTGAACTAGTCCAGGCAAGTAACCAAAAAAAATAGACAAGTAAACCAGCAGACAACAACAACAGACCTGGAGGTGCAGTGACAGTATCAGAATTGCTACAATATCCTATCAAAATATCCGATTTTCAACAAAAAAATTACAAATTATGAGATGAGCAAACAAAAAAGAACGTGTAACCTATATTCAAGATTTTAAAAGCAGGCAATAGAAACTGCCTTTAAGAGAGCCCAAATGTTGTACTTAGCAGACAGAGACTTTAAAGTAGCTATTAAAATACTGTCAAAGAACTAAAGAAAGCCATGCTTAAAGAATTGGAGGAAGGTATGATGACAATGTCTCATCTACTACAGATTATCATTGAAAAATAGAAATTATGAAGTTAACCAAAAGAAAATTGTAGAATTCAAAAATCTAATAACCAAATGAAAAAATTTGCCACAGGGGCTCAACAATAAATGAAACTTGGGAGAGAAATAAATCAGTAAACATGAAGAGAGACTGACAGAGATTATACAGTCTGAGAGCAGAAAGAAAAAAGATTGAGGAAAAATGAAAAGAGCCTTGGAGAATTGTAGGATGCTGTTAAGGACACGAACATACAGTTGATCCTCATTATTTGTGAATTCTGTATTTGTGAATTTGACTCCTCAATAAAATTTATTTGTAACCCCCAAAATTGGTACTCATGGCATTTTCACAGTCATTCCCAGACAACTCAAAGCAATGAAAAATTTGAGTCACCCAACACACACGTTCTCAGCTGAGGTCAAACAAGGCAACACATTGCCTTATTGTTTCAGCTCTCATACCATAAAAAAGTGTTCTTTTGATATACATTTAGTGCCAATTTTTTCACATTTTTGTGCTCTTTGTTAGAGTATTTTGCTATTTAAAATGGCCTTCAAGTGTAGTGCTAAAGTGCTCTCTAGTGTTCCCAGGCGCAAGAAGGCTGTGATGTACCTTATAGAAAAAAATGTGTATGTTAGATAAGCTTCATTTAGGCATGAGTTACAGGGTTATTTACCATGAGTTCAATGTTAATAAATCAACAATACATTTAACTCAGGAAAAGGTAAAGGAAATGTGCCATTTGTACATGAGGCTGCTCCAGAAAGTGTTGAAGTAGTGCATATATAGTGCATAAGGAAGCTATGGAAAAGACAAAAGAGCAGCTAGATTTGTGGATTCATGAGTTGACAAATAAAAAAAGTGCAGTGTACAGATTGTTGAGAGGCTGAACACCAACGAAATTTGTAGTCATGGTACCCAGGGTCAAACAAATGTTAAACCTCCACAGTGTTATGTTATAAGAAAACACAGCATATAATTAACTATTTGCTAGAAATAAATATTAAATAAGGTGCCTTTAAACAGGAATATACATTTAAAAAGATTATGTCTTATTCAGTTGGTGAAAATGTTGTGACTAGGTTCACAAGAACTAAACTTGTATTTTCTTTAAGAGCTTTGGCTCGGAATTCACTAATTCACTGTTCGTGGCTACTTTATAGAAGTTTATATAACTACTGTGAAAAATGAGCATCAATTGCACCTGGAATGGGAGTGCCAGAAAGAGGGAAGAGAGAGAAAGAAACAGAAAAAATATTCAAGGAAACAATAGCTGAAAACTTCACAAATTTGAGGAACATCCTTAATATACAGATCCAGAAATTTCAAGAAATGCCAAGTAAGATAAATGCAAAGAGATCCAGACACATCAAAGTCAAAATGTCAAAAGACAAAAGCAAAGAGAAAAATCTTGAAAGCAGCAAGAGAAAAATGATTCATCACATAACAAGGAATCCCAACAAATTAACACCTTACTTCTCATTAGAAACAATGAAGAACAGAACAGTGGGATCACATATGCAAAGTATTGAAAGAAAAAAACTGTTAACTAAGAAACTTATATCCAGCAAAACTATCTTTCAAAAATGACAATGAAATAAAGATATTCCCAGACAAACAAAAACTAAAGAATTTGTTGCTAGCATATCTGCTTTAAAAGAAATATTGAAGAAAATTCTCAGGCTGAAAGCAAGTGACACAAGACAATAATTTAAATCTATACACACAAAAAACCAACACTCTACAGGGGCCCACCCCATGCCTGAGTGGTTAAATTTGCATGTTCCACTTTGGCAGCCCAGGGTTTTGCCAGTTTGGATCCTGGGCAGGGACATGGCACTGCTCATCAAGCCATGGTGAGGCGGCATCCCACATGCCACAACCAGAAGGACCTACTACATCTAGAATATCCAACTACGTACTAGGGAGCTTTGGGGAGAAGAAGAAGAATAGAAAAGATTGGCAACAGATGTTGGCTCGAGTGTCAATCTTTGAAGAAAAAAAAAAACACACCCTATTAATAACCAATTAATCAAAGAAGAAGTCGCAAGGGGAGTTACTTTCTATTACTACCTAATATTTTGATAACAAAGTATTAGAAAATACTTCGAAATAAAAGAAAATGAAAACACAACATACCAAGATTTATGGAATGCAACTAAAGCAATGCACAGAGGGAAAATTATAGTGCTAAACAACTATATAGTCGTGTGTCACTTAACAATGGGGATATGTTCCGAGAAATGTGTCATTAGACTATTTCATCATGTGAACATCACTGAGTGTACTTACACAAACCTAGATGGTACAGCGTACTACACACTACTATGTTATTTGGTAATAATTTTATGGGACCACCATTGTATATGCAGTCCATTCTTGACCAAAATGTTGTTATGTGATGTATGACAGTATTTAAAAGGAAGAAAGATGTCAGAGTAGTAACATAACCATCTACCTTAAGATCCTGGAAAAAGAGCAAAATAAACCTCAGTAAGCAGAAGACGGGAATTAATAAAGATTAGAGTGGAGATAAACAAAATAGAGAATAGAAAAACAATACAGAAAATCAATGAAACCAAAAGTTGTTCTTTGAAACCATCAATAAGTTGAGAAGCTTGTATCTAGATTAACAAAGAAAAAAGGATTGAAGATAAATTACTAAAATCAGGAATGAAAGAGGAGACATCACTCCAATCTTTTGGAAATTAAAGGATTGTAAAGTAATACTATAAACAATTGTATGCCAACACATTAGATAATTTTGAATAAATGCACAACTTTCTTAAAAGACCAAAATTAACTCAAGAAGAAATAGAATATCTGAATAGACCCATGAGAAGTAGAAATTGAGTTTGTAATCACAAAACTCCCCACAAAGAAAAGTTCAGGTCAAATTGGCTTGACTGGTCAATTTTGCCAGTTAGTGAAAACTTAATGCTAATCCATTACAAACTCTTCCAAAATATAGGAGTGGAAAAAACACTTCTCAACTCATTCTATTATTTCAATATTACTCTGATACCAAAACCAGACAAAGACAACATAAGGAATCTAGAGACCAATATCTTTTTTGAATAGAGCCACAAAAATCCTTAACAAATTAGTAGTAAATCACATGCAGCAACATATAAAAAGAATTATATGACTTTACCAAGCAGAATTTATCCCAGGAATCTGAACATCATCCAAAAGAGGGAGTAAAACTAAGCAGTCAGTTTGATTGCCTATTTTAGCCACATCCTGAGCCATGTAAATAGTATATTCACAGGTTCTAAGGATAGGGTGTATATATCTTTGAGGGGCCATTATTCTGCCTAATGTGGCTTTACATTTTTGCTGATATAAGGTTGAATATTATTTTTATTTTTATCTTTTAACTATGATAATGATATACGTTCCCTACCCTTACTATTGATATTGTATCTCTAGTTACTTGTTGATATGTATCCAAAATTTGGTTGAAATTTGCTCACATATGGCTAAAATATGGAATCAAACCAACTGCTCAGTTTTAATCACTTTCTTTGAGTTACCACCCCGCTTCCTGTGATACCAGTACCTTAAAATAAGTCTGCTGGTTACCTGGGTAATTGGAATCAACTCCTTAGCAACTAGTTAGGCGATAAACACAGTTGGACCTTCAGAAATCTAACAACCTCTATTATGCCATAGCTAGAAAAGGAGATTCTTGTATCCACAGACACAAAACTCAGGAACCTCAGACACTGCTAACCCTTAAACAGAATTTTTGCAATAATAGATTTTGGAGAGCACGTAAGAAATAGTAAGTATGTGGAGGCAAGCATGTGGAGACACTGTCACTGTTAGGCGCACTGTTTAGACTCAACCACAAGTCCTTTTGCTTTAGATCAGGATAGTCCCTGATAATACCTATCCCACTTAGCTCATAATTTTCCCTTTTCGGAAAAGACATTTATGGGTAATTTAACTTAAGCATGAGAAAAACTGAACCCTGACCTGAATTTAAAAACCTTCACTACTTTATTTCTATTCCCAAGGCTTTTCCTTTCACCCTTTAAATGAGGCACAAAAGTGGGGAGAATACTACATGCTCTGGTGCAGAGAATAGCAGGAAAACCAGACAGTGGGACGAGGCCATGGAACTGCCTGTTGAGAGGTTCTTGAAATTGAACAAGAGGTCGTTCAAAATAGACCATCTTTATACATAATACTGGCCTCTCTCAGGAGAATGTGTGCCGTCTTAGGAGAATAATGATGTACTTACACCTCAGAGATCTCTCTTGCATTTTTAATATCACTAAAAACATTTGAGAAATAAAGGATTCATGAACGTAGATAATTTGGTTAATGTCTCCATACATGATTTTGCTGCCTATTCGAGTGTGGGATTTGATCAGTTCACAGGATTAATTTGAGAACTCGTTATTGCTGGCTTAGAAGTGGCCCTAGTTCTGATAATAATAATTCAAATTAGTCTGTGTTGCAGTGTTCAAATATGTAATCTCCAGACTCTTCGATGTTTCACAGCTGCAGTTTTATCAAGTAATACAATAAATTATCTTTGAACAAAAATAGAAGAAAATCTGAAACTTCAAGAAGTTGAAATGATTATCATCAGAAACTTAATACATAACTATAACATCAAACAGTGATACAGATATAGATTTATCACATACTCAAATAATAATAGTCTTTCTTTCAATTAAACCTGATGAATAAGGAAAGGGAAGGACTAAAACCTGATTCCGAAATAATTTTCTGGTCCTGTGTTAGACAATACTGGGACTGGGGACACTTCCTGTGACTATGTTAAATAATACTGAGAACAAGCAAAGTAAACTTAGGTACTTGCTCCGGAAAATACTTGCCCCTGGAAGATAGGACTGTGAACAAACAGGAATAGTTTACTTACCAAGACTGACAGCTTACTCATCATCCCTGGCTTCAAGACCCTCGCTTCTCTGCACACTCCAGTCCAAAGCAGTGATGTTCTAAACTCTGCCTGGTCCCCACCAGCTCCCCATCTTGTAAGACTCAACTTAAAATTACCCTTTTTAGACCCTAAAATCACACAAATATTCTGTACCTCCTTGACTTCGCCTTTCTGAGGTGCTACCAAGATTCTGTCTGTTAAGTTTACATTTTCCCTTATTGTAGTAGGTCTAATAAACTTAGCTTTGCTGAATTAACAAGATTTTCTTTTGGTCTTTTGAGGAGTTGCCAGTTGTCACACTCCTTAGATTTTTATATCTTAATAGACAAGACTTTTTAAAAGACAAGGCCCTTTTACTCTGTTCTCTCTGTATATGTCAGAAAGCACCAAAAAATAATGATTGCATTTACCAGAGAAACCTATTGAACTGAAATATTGCCTTATATTTTTACCAATAGTTATAGTGGAAGAATAAAAATATTATATTCTCATGCTTTAGAGAGTAACAAAAAAAAACAATCGATTTTATTGCTTCTAATTAATGTGGAAATTTGCTACTTTTTAAGGAAGTGGGTTTTTAAAAGATAAAAAGAAAAACAGAGGGACTATTTAGAAAGATTTTGTACTAAACCATTCATGATATTATAAGTAGTCTATTCCTAAAAGGAGCTTAAAGATATCTGACATTATGGGAATATATTTATTCATTTAATAAATATGCTTTAATAACTACTACAGGCTGAGTACAATTTTTAGAACTGGTGTTTGGTGGTAAATAAAATAAACATGTTCCCTAATGACATGGGACTTGTGTTCTAGTGATGAGAAGGCAATATTTAAAAAGGAAATACACACATAAATATAGAATTACAATTTGTGGTACATATGATGAAGTGGAAGGGAATGTAGTGAAAGAGACTCAGAATAGATTCCATGGGAATCAGGAAATTAAGTAAGCTTTGTAGAAAGCCAGGCATAAGATTAAATTGGAATGTAGATTTTGTTTTCCTGCCTTGACTTGAAGGATTAGGCTAAATCTCCTAGCAAGTTGGAAATGGACAATTTTCCCAAAGAGAGAGGAAGAAAATGAAAGCAAAAGTGACTTTTCAGTTGTCTTAGATAATGGGAAATAATAAGAAATGGGAACAAGATATGTTCCATCAGTCTTGAATCCAATGATGCACTAGGTTTGGGAAGAAAGGATTGAGACTGTGTAAAACTGTTACCTCTAGAAATTCTATTTCATATAATATTCCAAAAGCTTTAGAAAAAATTATTCTGAAAGAAATTAGAAAACATTTTATGAAACCCTAAAAGGAACCAAATTTACTGGGTAACAATCTAACCTACTGATTTAACGCTACTTTAGCAGTAAATGCATTTCACGTTACTTACCCAGAATGTCCAGGACAGAACTTGTCTGTATTAGTGAATTTAGATATCTGAACTCCAAAAGAATGTGCAAATGGGATAAGAAGCATCTTAGCACGAAACTCACACACGGGGACAGGCACTTATGCATTTACCCAATCACAATTTAACACTTTGAGTTTAAATTCCTTTTAAAAAACTCAGGTCTTATATGCCTATTATCTGGGAGGTGCTTTATAAGATTTTCAGTAAATCCCACAATTCCACAATTCCATTTACAGAAGAGGAAACTAGAGCTCAGAGAAACTAAATTACCAAATGTCCACAGCTAAGTAATTGTGCAAATGGGTTTTGAAGTCAGGTTTGTTTGGATGCAGAGTTCACACTTTCTTTTCTTGGCCACTTCTCCTCCCAGAGTGACCCTGAATTTGATATTTCTCAATAGTTCTGGGTACGTCCCACTGGGATACTGAAAGTGGGAGAAATTAAGCCCCAACCTATTATGCCTTTAGGCAGATGAACAGCCTACCAAAACATATGAGTTTTCACTATCATATCAACAACAATCAAGAAGTTTGAGAACACACTGTGTTGATTTGCAAATTTAGGGCAAAAGGGCAGTTTCATACATTGTTGATAGAAGTGTGAATTCATGAAATCCCTAAGAGGTAAAGTTTACAAAACCGATCTAAATTACAAATACATAAACACTTTGATCCAACAATTTTAAATTTGAGTTTGACTTACCCCTGTCCTTCTGGGAAAGGAGCCCTTTTGTGCTACTCTGTCCAGCTCTTACAAGCCTACTCAATATCTCACAAGCTTGCTCAGTCGCTGTCTCAGGTCCATTCTGAATCACCTTGAACCACATCCCTAATAGTCTTGACCCTGATTATTGTCTGGACTCCCTGGCTACCTTGCCCAGTTCACTTGATGAGACTCCCTTGGAAATAAGCACCTACCTGAACGAAGTCTGAATTCATCAAGACCTTTTCACAATGAGCAGTAGCAGTTGGTTACTGCCCCTCAGCAGCCAGGCTTACAACCCTGCCCTACCTCGTTCCTTTTGTCCAGTGCTGTTGGGAGGTCACAGCATACTTTCCAATTCAGCTTGCCCAATACATGATACCTAAAACATTAATTATATCACACCCCTTCATGCACTGCACTACTCCCTCTAAACCAAGAAAAGGAATATTTTTGAAGTGTTTTCTATAAGCTAAGTCCTCTGCTAGCAACTTCTACATATAGTATCTGATTCAATCTTCAATGTAGACCTGTGTTGTAGATGTTATTATCTTCATTTTCTGTTGAGTAAACCAAGACCCAGAGAAATTACCTTTCTTAAGGTCATGTGTTTAAGATGGAGCTGTGATTACAGCCAACTCTCTTGACTTTCAATCCAATACCATTTTTAATTAAACTTCACGGCCTCCAAACCGCCTCCCTTTTCATCAGAAAGGGGTATTCAATCAAAAGTCTATTTCCATTTCAGCAGCTTCAGAACATATAGAAGAATTAATGTTTTTTCCATATGACAATTTTGTAACTTCTCAGATACTATATAAATTCATTGTCAAATGACTTTTAACACCTTTTAAATATTCCTTTATAGTTTGTTACACTGGCCCTTTTTGTTTGTTTGTTTTTGTTTTCTAGCATATCAAGTCTAGATCAAAGTTAAAACATGATATTTCCTTCATTTATGGAACATCCTAGATTATTTTTCTTTGTAAAGCAGTTATATGCTATGCCTTTTCTAGGTCTGAAACACAGCCAATCTGTGTCTTTTGGCAGCAGGTGACTTATGAAGCCCTACAAATGGAACTTGCCATCTGTTTAATAGCTAAAGATTCCAAGCTTTGTCAAAAAAGACATTTAATCTGTATTGATAATTACAAATTTATATGATCAGTTTTAACCATCATGAGTTTAGAGGCTATCTCTAAACATGGCTTTGCTCTTCATCTTAGTTTATGCATTTAGATTACTCCTGGCTCTAAATGCACATCCAGTTGCCATGGTCCACTCCATCAAGTAGATGTATGTGCTTTGAGGCACTTTTATTTGAAGTGTCCTGTTTCTACCTTAAATTTTCTTGTTAGTGTAAAAGTTACTTTTCAAATCTTCAGGAAAATTAATGAAATGTTTTCCTTTGTTCATTTTAGTCTTCAGTCTTTCATTCAACAGAAATTCATTGAATGCCTACAATATGGCAGGCAGCAGTAGTCACCTGGGTCATAATGTTGAACAAAAGCGACACAGTTCCTGCTATCATGGGCTTCTGTTCTGGATGGGGGCGGGGAAGAGAAAGAAGCAAAAAGCATGCAACAGATAGATTTGTTTTGTATTTTAAGAACTTCCTTAGAGGAAACACAAATGGCAACTTAATAGAATGAAGTAATGTATGTCTGTGTACATGCAGGTTAGAGAAGGACTGTTGCATGCAGGGATGGCCAGGGAAGCACGTCTTAGAAGATTTTATTAGAACTGAAACTTTAAGAAGAAGAAGAGGTTAACAATTGGAAGACATCACACAAGAAAATTGAAGAAGGTAGATGAGTTTAAGCAATTCAGTTAAATCCTGAAAAAAAAAGGATACTTTTAATGAACCAAATGAACAGTGATGAACCAGATTACAGTAAAATTAGGCAGAAAGTTGCACAGAGTGAGTCAGCTTTATGAACTTCTAGACCTTTGTAGAGAATTTTGATTTTGTACTAACTACAGTGGGAGTGACAGATTGATTAATTTTCTAAGAATATCATTCTCATTACCAAATGGAGAATAGTTTGAGAGTCACAGGGTGGATATGAAGAGACTTAGGAGATTAGCACAGAGCCAGGCAAGAGATAAGGATGCCCTCATCTAAGAAGAGGACAGATTAAAGGAGTAATGTGAAAATAAGATTAGCAGAATTTGAGGGAGTTTTGAACCTGGAGAGTGAGAGCAATGGAGAATCGAGGATGATCAGGATGTAATGACCATGGCAGTACCAGACAGGATAAAGCTAGGTTTTGCTGCATTAACAAATAGCCACTGAAACGACATGGCCTAAAACTAAAAGTTTATTTCTTGCTCATGCTACATATCTATTCATGGGTGGACAGCAAGACTCTGCCCCTTGTGGTCCTTCAGAGATTTGGGTTGATGGAACAGCTATGCTCCTGAACATTGGAGGTCATGGTGCCAGAGGAAAAGAGCTCTTCAGTGTCTCATCCACATCAGCTACTAAATATCCTAGCCTGTGAGTGACCTACATCATTTCCACACACAACTCGTTGGCCAAAAGTAACCACATGGCTCCTCCCAAACACAAGAGAGCCAGGGAATGCAACCACACACACACTTGGGAGGCAGAGGACTGGAAAATATTTGATGGCTATGTTAATGATTAACACCATGTCTCCTCTTTGTAAGGTCCTGTTTTTACTTTTGTGAAAAACTTGAGAAATTTGCTGAAAACTGTGGCCACACTGTTCAGATGGCATAAGTGCCTTGGACATTGAATTCCTGGACTGTACATGATTTCATGTCAAGAAGGCCCACTTCTTAGGGCAGCTGTCTCATGATGATGTCTCCAAGGTGTGCGGGAGACCTAGTTTAGATACCACATACATTCAGATTATCATTGGGCTGTTATCTGCATTATTACAGACATAGTGAAGAATGTGGCTAGGTCTTGGAATTTTTGGCAAATGACTCTTTGTAAGGGAAGTATACAAGTTATATTTTCCAATTTATCTACATTTATAAGAATCAGTTTGGATTGAAATTCAAATGCTTTGATAAGTACTCAATATACTACAGATTCAAAGGAAAATTTTCTGTAGCATAATAGACGGTAAACTTCTCAAGACATCTTGTTTACCACTGTCTTCACCTACATATAGAACAGTGCCTGGCACAAAGTAGAGTGTCAGATGAATATTAATGAGTATTTTAATATATCTCATATATAATATATTCACATGTAGAATATGATATTAAAATTACATGGTATAAACTATATTTACAATGTTTCATGTAAAATATACAAATTTGCATATGAAATACATATTATATGTTTTATATAAATAATATTGAGTATCTATTCTACGCCAGGCACAGAATTAAGTGGTTTAGCTTCATCTTATTTATTCTTTATGAGAATAAGATGTTTTTAGTATTTAATTCCCATTTGAGATATAAGAATACTAAAGCTTAACCTACTCCTAGCATTTTTAGGGGGTATATGTTGTTATAATTTCCTGGACTTTATTCTAATGTATTTTCAATATTGGCTATACAGTGACATGATGCGCTATGAGAAACCAGAAGATAAATGCCACACCCTGGATCATCAATTTTACTTTAAGTATGTTGTGTGGAAAAAAATATATTACAGTATAAGAAAATGTTTGAAGTTTTCAAAAGAAATTAAGAAACCTCAAATTCAAAGTTTACTTTCATTATGCCAATTGCTCATATTTTTGCTATAAGGTGTGTTTATCAGGTAAGAATTTAATTCAGCTGCATTAAAGGGAAAATTGAATTATTCATGGTTTATATAAGGCAGGGGTGTTATTTCTCGGGTAATGAGGAGGCTAGAATGAGTTAGTGCTGGCCTGAGCTCTATGACAGCGCCAGGAGTCTGACCCCTCCTATCATTGTTCTCAGCCATCCCATCATGGCTTGTAAATTCACAGTCACAAGACGGTCCCTATTCTGCTTCATCACCGAATCTATGTTCCAGAAATACATGAGACTGGACAGACAAAAGGCTAAGGGACAAGCCAGCAAAGTTTGTACCATTTTAAATGATTTTTTGGAAATACCAATCAAAAACTTTCAAATTCATTGGTCAGAATTGTTACACACGGGAAACTTCAGCTGTAAGGAAGGTTAAAGAAAGTTTTTTAGCTAGGGAATTACCACACCCAATAAAACTGGGATTGTAATAGTAAGAAAGTAAATGAAAAACAGATATTAGGTGGGAAACAGTTACCTACCCGAATAATAATCTGAATGCAAGTGATGGCTAGAGGAGGGCTCCGTCACGCCCTGGAGACACGTCCATTTGTCATCACAGAGTGACTACCCTAAGAACTGGGCCTCTTGAAAATGAAGTGAGTTTTACTTGAAAGTTTTGGGAAAGATTGCTTTTCAATCTATGCCACCTGGGCGGCCCTTCCCCTAGCAGCATACCAACAGCCACTTAAACTTGCAAGCAGATGGTTGATTTAACCCTCCATAACCTGAGCTGAGGCTGCGTAGGTCTGAAATCACTACTGATATTCAAGCTCAGAATTCTCCATTAGAGAGACCGATGTGTTCCCTGCCTGCCTCTTGTTGGAGCATCTACAGTGAAAGTTGTTCTCTTAATTTCTGAGAATTTGGATGAAAGAATTCAACTGTTGAGTGGCTTTACCTGGACCATGAAAATATCAAATGCAATTTAGTTAAGAGAACTCTACTGTGGACAAATAGCATCAGAAGAAGCCCAAATTGGCTCCATTATGGTGCTCTGAGGTATAAACCGCCGTGCCTTGGGCACCACATTTTTTCTTCCCTCAGAAAATTAAAATCTCTGAACCAAGACTGATGGGACTGTCCTGTCCCCAGGTGCTCTTTAAATATTCTTATTATTTAATCATATTGTGGTCATGGATGAACCAGGCCCTGCAGGTGATAGGAATGATGGCACCTTGTTTTCAGAAATCTCTCAGGTTTACTTCGAAATAGAATGAACGCTTCTCAGCATACAAATTCCAAAATCTGTATGCTCCACACCAAGCTCTGTGATGTGCTCAGGCCTGGCTATTTTAGCGGGCAACAAATGTCACTTTTTAGAGTGGAGGGCAGATTCAGTTACTTCCTAGATTAAACCCCCACTATAATCTAGTGTTTTCAATTTACCCAAATCCCACCAGAAAAGGCCACAGGAAATATGCAGAGATGAAAATACTTAGATAAAAATCATTATGAAGCCGAAAACTCCATAATTAACAATGTAATACTTCGCCTCTCACGGAAACACAGATAATTAAAATGGATCAACCAGTAACTGGAAGGAACAAGCAAGGCAAAGACAGCCTCACAGTGCCCCCTAGCAAACATCACAAAACTGCTCTCTGTAACACGGCTTCTTTGTTACTGGTTCAAACTGTTTTGAAGCCACAGTCCAAACATTTCTTGTTCCTAACCACTAATGAAACAATTTGACAAATTATTGAAAAATACGCTGATGTCCATTTAATATATTAGACAAGCAAACCAGAATAATATTCTTTGATTGCAATCTGCAACCATACACTCATATGATTGATTTCTTTCTTACTTCCATGTCTTCCCTTCCCTTTTCCTTCTTTTTAAAGACTTTTACTTAGCCTGTAATCTTGAACCTAAAGGCAATAAAAGTAAAAACAAAGCTATTAAGATTTCAAAGCTGTTTTTCTCTCTTCCAGAAATTCACGTGTTAACTTAGCTTATCATTCAATTCTGCTAAGCAGAGTATTTCTATACAGGACTAGATGAATTTTACAGTCGATTTATCTTACACCTTTTAATTAAATGGCCTCTACCTGGTGCCCAGTCCCTATTTCACTGTCTTACATAATGTATCTGTTCACATTTTCCTTCTGATTAAGAATAAGAAACGATTACAGGGAGTGAAGTGGAAATATGTGAAAATCACAGCAAGGCATAGCGATTTCATTTTTCAATCTGGATGTATCCTGAGCTTTCCACTCAGGTCAGCTGAGCTTCTAAATGCTATGAATGATTACTAATTCCACTTTGTTTTCCCAACAAAGCTGAAAGTGATGAGGGAGGGAGAGATGTTGTGACAACCAAAAGATGGCTTAGAAGCATAAAACAAGGTGTTTAATTTCAAGAAAGTCAACAGAAATGTTAAAAATCGGCTAACTCTTATGGGTGTTCTGGAAAATTGTAGAATGAAAATAATAGGTAGATGACATTTGATTAAATATTTAATTAAACTAAATACACACAAGCCTCTTAAATTTGAATGTGTTCTGTAGAATGGTATTGCACCAACGTGAAGTAGAGAAAACTTTAGATAACTCTTTCTTCTGATTATATTTAACTGCTGACTTGATCAGGCCATGCAAGTCATCCAACTTTACTCTCAAACCAAATCACATTTCAAATTGCTATTCCACTTATTAGACCCAGTTTTGCAGATGGCATGATGCTCAGGATACGAATTTCCCCTGCTGATTCACAATATTGACTTATTAACATTTTGCCTTCTCGATTAATTTAAATGGCTTTGGAGAGGTTTACCCTTTGGCACTCAGGGACCAATGTAATTGCATTACAGGCTACTCTTGCCAGTGCTGACGTTCAAGAAGAACATACAAAAGTGATGATACTTTTCTGGACCATGACGACTCAGGAGGAATGGGGGAACATCCAGACCAGATACTGAAGCTCAGTGCTGTCTGGTTATAGGAAGCTGCTGAGGGGAGATCTGGCACCTTGCCCCGTCAAGTTTTACTCCAGAACGTACATTCACACAAATGAATTAATATTCCCCTTACCATTTCCACGCTCAGTGAGCTAAAGCATCGAAAATCACTAGAATATGGCAAAAAGAGATGCATGAGTCGAAAAGACACTTTAAAAGGTTGGAAAATAAGAACTTTAAACTTTCGCATACACATTTGCAAGCACATTAAATCCAGGTATAGAAAGTTGCCCCTGTGGTGGTCATAATGTTTCCTTTCCTTTATCTGTCACAAGCTGTCATGCTTCATTAATCATTTGTTTATTCCTCCCACTAGAGTATGACTTCTTCAGGACAGGATCTGCGTTGTAGTCAAATTGTACTGCAAGTAGTGTACTTGGCACAATGTAATTGGTACAAGATTATTGACTGAATTGATTGGAATTGAATTAAGTTAATATTGGTAAATGTCGCTACCCAATCAGTCATCAAGGACCAGAGGCTTGTACTAGGCAAGACAAACCCTCTGGCTGGCCCTGTGACTACGTATTCTGTACAAAGAAGGTTGGTTATGTAGTTTTGATTAAAGCTGACATTGGATTTTTCGAAGTATATTAAGGAATAGTTAACTGATTCCATATTTCCAAACCCAAAGGGAACTGGCCACCTGTTATGTAGTCATCTTCAACACTGCAGTACCCTCCCTTCCATAGCATGAAATAAACTATTCCTACAGAGCCACTTATGAATGTACTTTGTTTTAAAAGCACATCTATCTTCAAATCAACGTTACAGGTGCTGTATTTTAGAGAGCCATTGACCTCTAAAAATTCCCGGAGCACTTGACACACAGCAACCTTATTCTTCGTGCCATAGCATGCGGTGCACTAAAAGAAAAAATCATAATTGAAAGGTTAAAGCATAATCAAACAAACAGGAATGCTAACAATCAAAATGGCTAAATAAAGGCGCTTAACAAAAGAATTAAGAAAAAAGCTTGGGAGGCAGATGAAGCGGTCTGTGTCGTGATTAAGAGGTGGGTTCAAAACTGGACCCCTGAATTAGAAGAGAGGATTTAAATTAGGCCCTTTGTGTACTGATGTGGGGGACCTCACCCCTGTGGCTGCTGCTCTGAGCAATATGCTGGAAGTAGGCTGGAGGGGACTCGAGCAAACCATGTACCACTTAGGGTGAGAACAAAGAGAAAGAAACTAGAAATGATGTGGAAATGCTCTCAGTGTAACCGGTAAAATCTCAAAAGACAGGAGCCACTGGACCAATTTAATGACACAAAGAGAGAGTTTCCTCTGATAACACATTGCACAAAAGTAAACAACGCTGTGGAGTGGAACACAATTCATCCATAAGCCCTAGGGATCGCAAGCATCAATAGCAATCCTTGGGGTATACGGAAGTTATGTGATTCTTGTCACTCCGTCTGCCCCTCCTCATTTCTCCACTACATACAACACCCACACACACAAGCACAAACACACAGAGTTTCTCTCAGGGCTAGTTTGATATTACGAATTAAAGTACAGTAGACCCCACTTATCCGTGGGGGATACATTCTAAGACCCCCAGTGGATGCCTGAAACACAAATAGTACCAAACCCTATATATACTATGATTTTTTCCTGTACAGACTTACCTATGATAAAGTTTAACTTATAAAGTAGGCACAGTAAGGGATTAACAACAATAACTAATAATAAAATAGAGTAATTACGACAACACACTGTAATAAAAGTTACCTTGGATCTTAGCAACCTCAGCATATGATTTCTTTCCTTATTAAGTGGAGAACTTTCACCTTTTCACTTACAGGAAGCACTTCATGGCTTCTCTTTGGCATATCTGAATTGCCAGCATCACTACTTTTGCACTTGGGACCATTATTAAATAAACTCAGGGTTACTTGAACACAAGCACTGAGATACCAGGATCTGATAACCAAGATGGGTCCTAAGTGACTAATGGGCGGGCAGCATAGACAGGGTGGATACACTGGACAAAGGGATGACTCACTTCCTGGGCGGGACAGAGCAGGATGGCATTTTAATTCTTCTGGCTGTTTCTCCTTATGTTTATCTCAGCATTTTAAAACAGTTTGCTTACATTACTATTTCTTCAATCATCGACTTCCGATGTTATTAGTTTCTTTCTTTTATGGCAATTGAGCCACCCTGCCCCAAGTCACCACACACATGAGCATGTAGACACACACACACAGACACACAGACACACACTCTTCCCTTCCCCTCATCCTCCCAATGTAGTTTAACATTATTTTTTAACGGAAATCAGAGTTTACCTTATTTAAGATGACTTTGTAGTATATACCACGATTGCATATCTTTTCTCTCACATTTTGCCCATGGGATTAATAATTGCCTCTTTTCCTCTTTTTTCCCAGTTTCTCTTGGAGTCATTACTACATTTTCCAAATATTCCAACAGATCTGTTATATGCCTATTGTTAAATTTCTCAGTTAACTCAACAGAACTCCTTTGTTGTTTGTTTTTTATTGGCCATGATCGTTTGTCACACCTTCGCTCTGTGCCTCTCCCTCCACCTGCTCCAGTCTGCACTGGCCAGGTCTGCCGTGTAGTGGTCACACTGGAGCTCCACGGCTCTCTTGCTTTGGATTCTCCCTTTGCCAGATTTCACGTCCTTCTCATTTTTAGTTTATAGTCTACATATCCTACAGCAGCTTCCTAAGAGGAGGATTGAGAGAGACAAATTTTAAGAGCTTGTATATCTGAAAATTAATTTATTTTCACTTCACCTTCTGTTGATAATTTGCCTGAGTATAGTATTCTGGATTGTAAGAGAATTTCCCTCAGAATTTAAAGGCACTACTTCCCTATTTTATAATATCTAACATTTTTATTGAGAAATCTGATGACAGTTGAATTCCATTTTATTATATTTGATCAATTTTTGTGGATGTAGGTTGATAATGATTGTTATCCTCATACCAGAAGCTTCTAGGACTTCCTGTTTTTTCTTTACCATTCTTAGATTTTCTGATAGGTCTAAGCCTCTTTTTTTTTTAATTGTATTCATTTGTTTAGTACTCAGTGAGCTTTTCCAATCTGAAGATGTGTGCTCTTCAGCTCTGGAAATTTTCTTCTGGTATTTCTTTGATATTTTTCTCTTTTGTATTTTCTGTTGGCCTTTCTCTAAGTCCTTATGGTGGAACACCTGGAATAATCTTCTTTTTCTTTTCTCATGTATTTTATACTTTTCATCTTTTTATTCACTTTTCTGGGAAATATTTTTGGCTTAATCTTTCAATCCTTCTATTGAATTTTAAATTTTACTTATCATATTTTTTAATTTTCCAGATCTCTTCTTGTTCTCTGAAAGTGCTTTCTTCATACTAGTCCAATCTTGTTTTAAGGTGCAGCTTCTCATGTCTCTAAAGAAATTAAATATGCATATTTTAGAAATTTCCTTCTATTGCTGGCATTGTGTCTGTTTATTTCTGTTTTCTCGTTTGTTTGTTTGTTTGTCCCCTCATTGATATTGTGTTTCCTCTCAGAGGACCTGCACCACAGGCCTGTTTTAGACACAAATGTAAATTTGTACTTTTCTCATCTTCAAGTTTGAATGACATCAATGTCATAGCTGATAGAAAGAGGTGAAGAATAAATGAAGTGCTAAGAAGGGGCAGGTTAGAGCAAAGTTTGTGTTGTTGAGTTAGGGGTTTATATGTGTTCAAGTTTCCCTCTTTTATCTAGTTGTTACTGCTTCACATTCATAAATATTCAATTCACCTATAGTTTAAAAGCCAAAACATATATTGTTATAGGAATTCCATTGTTGAAATAAGAAAAATTTAAAAGGACCTAGCCATATCACTCATTCTATGACTGAATAATGCTCAAGCAAATCAAAACAAAAAGAAATTCACAAAGGCTGGGAAGGCTGTTTTCCACTACCTTTTTGGAGACTTAAAAAAAAAACCCTTATGCCCTCCACCATCTCATTCTAATTCTGAGCCAATAGTTTCTTCAGAAACCAACCAACCAACCAACACACAAAAAAATAGAATGAGGACAGGAAGCTATAATACAGGAACATCAAACTTAAACTGAGAATTGAAGTGATGGAGCCTGGTAGCAGCTTTCTACATGTGTTAGCTGCAAGGTCAATAGGAAACAAGTTGCCACTGAGGCAAAGCCCAGGGTGTTGACTGCACCTGGTATTTGAGGAACCACCTAGCGGTAAATGTGAAGACTCCAACATGCCACGCCTTCATTTGCTGCGCAGTTAGACCCTTGTAGCAAACCCTGTCTGGAAGTCAGTCAACCCCTGTGGTGAAATTGTCCTGGCGCCAGCCAGTATAGATCCAAGAACCCCGCCATTTCTGAGGAGCTGCCATAGCAATCCCACTCAGAGCGGGGCCTCGGAAGTGCTCCTGGCTGAGAGAAGTTAAAGAATTGTGCTCAGTAATTACTTTGCAAAAGACAGAGGTAGCAGTTTAAACGACTGTAAAGTGCATAACCAGATTGAAATTGTGAGACCAAAAAAAAAAAAAAAAATCATCCATTCCTCTAATAATTCAGAGCCAAGTAACCCACTTCTCATTCCTTCCCTTCCTCTCATTTTTCAAGTGTACTCAATCTCCTGTTTCTTCTCTTACAGTATTTCTTCCTCCTGTTTTCTGTTTATTTGTCTCCTGTTCCCTCTGTCCTTCTTTTCCTGATTGATCTACCTTTCACTTTCACCCCGTAGCTGCCGTAACATTGATAAACGGATGTGGAATCTGTGTGTGTGTGTTTGTGGGTTGCATCTGTGTGAGTATTATATTCATTGAATACAGGCTAATATTTTTTCTTTTCTAAAATGAAAAGTTTTGTATTTTAAACTTCTTCCTCATCCCTTGAAAAACTAAATCTTAACTCATTTAATTACTTTAAAACATCTTCATGATGCTTAATCGATTTGTTTTAATATATTAGTGGTTAAGATAGAATAACTATTTTTCACTTCTGATTTAGAGTAATTCACAAGATTTTAAGAAATATGACCAGTTCTCTTTCCTATGAATATTATAAAGCATACTTTATTTAATATGTGTAAAAAAGACTGCTATATAAAAAAATAATCATTGCCCATAATCATCCCAACTTTCCCACTGTTTATAAGATGAGCTGCCACAATTTCAGGGAGAGGAATTTCCCATGGACTTTTCCAATAGAAAGGGCCATTTTCTTTTCCTAAATTCTTTATATTAGTGCCGTGGAAAACCAGAAGTGCTACTTCATAAAAAAGGTCACGGACTTTGCATCACTGTTCCCTTTGCCAGGAGTTCTCTCCACCCACAGGAATTGTTCCTTTACTTCATTTACAATCCTCCTCACGTGTCATATCCTCGGGGATGCTTTCCCCATGCACCCAAGTAATAGCAATCATTATCCCCTCCCCACTTACGGAATTTCAGTGTATTGTCAATTCCAACTTATTTATAGGAGAGATCACTATCTCTATCATTCTTTACATCTATCTCATAGTTTTCTTCCAGAAATTCTTTTTTACTCTTGCTCAGAGTAGTATAGACCAGTACTTCTCAAACCTAGGGATCTTGTTAAACTGCAGATTCTGATTCAGTAAGTCTGAGATGGGACTAAGACTTTTAAAATTTTCCCCCCACATTTTTAACAAGTTCCCAGGTAAAGCTAATGCTGCTAGTCCATGGGCCAGACTTTGAGTAATTTGAGTGTGTAGAAATTACAACAATAGGTATGTACAAGCCAGTGCCAGATTCCTAGGACATCAGACAAGTAGTAGTCAGGAAGTGACGGAGAACGTCTGCAAATAATCTCAGGTCTTTCCTAAAGAGGACTGGATCTCTAGCTGGAATATGTAGATACCTAGAGTCTGTCTTCTGGTTTAAGTAAGATGGACCAGAGAAACAGGCTTTATAGAGTATACCCTAACCACTGTAAAATGTTCCTGATCAAAGTCAGTAAGCGTTGGAATTATTTTTTATTCTTCTATATATCCACAGTCTTTGAAACAGAACCTTACTCTAAATAAGAGTTCAATAAATATTTGTTGAATTGGATTGAATACGGATGAAATCTTTCTGGTCTTGTATTTCTAGCTGCCACCTTAGTTAAATGTATTGAGAATCCCAGTGACATATGGGCTGATTCTCCAAGAGTATAATTGCTGGAATCATGCCTTCAGATTCTTTCTGTTCATACAGACAAGAAATGTCTCAATATTTTTGTCGAGTTCAGCAGCATTTAAACTAACCTCTTACTAGTTTTCTTACATCAGAAATAACTAACTTTACTACTTTCCTAGATAATAATATGAGTAATTCACAAGAAATTCACTATTTTGTCTCTCTTATTATCACGAATTCCATGTTGTAAAGACCTACTTATTAGCAGCTCAACAGCCGTCTGGAACTACATTAATACTTTGCAATAAAAGGATTCATCAAACAATACCTTAATTTGAGTATGCTAGTATATAGTATGTTAGTATCTCCTTAGCATTTTTATATAATGGAAAAGTGCCCTGAGTTTATGATGACAGCCTAGATTAAAAGCCCATCTCTCCCATTCTTGAGCAGTGTAGACCCACTATAAAATAATAAATATATATATTGGTTTCTCCTGCCAGTGTCGAACACAGCTCCTAAAATCTTTGTAAATAGGGGTGCTAGTAGAGTTTTCTGTTCTAATATTTAGTCTTTGACGCTGGTTCCTGACCAGGAGCTCCTGAGACCTTTGTAATTTACTGAGTGATGGGAGCATCTGACACAGAGGTCCTAAATCCTCTAGAATTTCCTGGGTGATTGGAATGTCTTTTTTTTCTAGTGAGATGACTCTTGGTGGGCTCCTGGATGGGGGCTACTCACTAGAAAGATGAAGCCACGATTAGAAGCTTAGAACTTTCAGTGCTGCCTCCCACTCTCCAGAGGGGGACAAGAGCTGGAAGCAGAGATAATAATGGATCATGTCTACATGATGAAGCCTCCATAAAAACTCCAAAAGCACTAGGTTCAGAGAGCTTCCAGGTTGGTGAATACATCTGTTTGCATGGAGGCTGGTGCATCCCGAGTCCACAGGGAAAACTCCTGCTCTGGCGACCCTTTCAGACCTCACCCAATGTATGTCTTCATCTGGCTTTTCATTTGTATCCTTTCTATGAAATATCTTTTACAATAAATCAGCAATAATATGTAAACTGTTTTCCTGGGTTCAGTGAACCACTCTAGCAAATGATCAAACCTCAGGAGGGGATTGTGGGAACCTCGAATTTGTAGCCACGTTGACAGAATTTGTGGGTAACCTGAGGACCTACTACTTGTGACTGGCGTCTGAAGTGGGTAAGGCACAGTCTTGTGGGACTTAGCCCTTAACCTGTGGGGTCTGTGCTAACTCTGGTTAGTGTCAGAGTTGAATTAAATTACAGGGCAAACAGCTGGTGTTGGAGAATTTGTCGATGTGGGGCAAACCCCACACATTCGGTGTCAGAAATGTTGTGAGCGAGTAAAGGAAAAGTACAGTGAATTTTCCCCTAGACACCCACATATCAAGTGAAAATCACACAACCCACATTTAGACCCTCACGTCAAGCAAAAATAATCACACTAAGTCATTCTAAAAGTCAATAGATTCATAAATGTAAGAAGTATACCAAACTCAGTGACTGGCGCAAGAGTCAGGGTGTTTGAATTTTGACTTCTGACTTCCAAAACACTTTCACCTTCCTTATCCCGTTTGAATTTCCCTAAGATCATTTTGTAGCGGCAATGTAAGGGAAAGGACATTTTGAGCATCCTATATTATATACGAATATACTGAAACCCTAAAAGGTAAGTCTCAGGGCAGAGGACTCCTCTTTGGGAATTATTAGCATATCATATTGGTGTTTTTTTGAAAGAGGTGAGCAATGCCTTGTAATTTTTTTTCACAGCCTAATTATTTTTTTAAATGCCTTTATAGTATGCTCCAATGTCTAAGGTCAGTAAATAAACATACTACAATGCTTTGAAACGAAATGCCCATTGAGAGAAAAATTGCTAGCCAATTTGTTTTCTATCGTTATCTATCGACACGCATTACGCCAATAATCTATTGACACACATATGCCAATTGTTAATAAGTGTTAGTGATTTGATGTCACTTCAATCCTGCATCCTTTCACTTGCACATAGTCTCATAAGTAAACATTATATTTACACAAACAGAATCTGTTTAACTGCTTTCAAACTTGCAATAATGGTACCTGTAATAGTGAAAAGCTAAATTTAATAAATCACAATACAATTTATTTAAAACTTTTTTGGGAAAACCTAATTTTGGAAACATTAGTGTGAGAATGATATAAATTAAGTACCTGTCTCTTGCGGAATATTGGCCTCGAGTTTTTCATAATTCTTTCAGGAAATATGATAAAGGGAAGAAATTATAACCCCGTTTCATAGAACTCCGTGTATATATGGCATTATAATTATCAAATAAAAAAAACTATTTGAGCAATAAGCAATAGTCTTATGACTCAAGGTATGCTATTGGTCATTTCTGATCACCTATGTAATATTTAATATTTTGATCACATGAATAGTATAGGACCATTTCTGTCTCTCTCTTGCAATAAAAAATAAAGCAAATTATTATGCATGCCTCCTTCCTATTCCTATATAATGCATCCTCCGCATGTATTGTGGAGCCAAAACCTGACATGAAAGTTTATGACAGAGTGGGATTGTAAAAATGTATTTTTTATTTGAGACAGTTTTGCTATAAAAGCACATTTCAGTTCTTTAAAATAACAGTCGACAAGATTTACTGTATCAAATGTAAGTTTCACACCTCAGTCAGTGGTAGATTTCAAACAAACCCCAGCAGCCGAGCTGAAATTGGCTTTTAAAATCTTTAAGTTAGTTTGTTCCCAGATGAACATCTTTCTCCTTTTTTACTTGAAAAATCATACTTATCATGCAGCCCACAAATTCTCTGGTTTGCATTTATCCATTTTATTATTCCTTTCCTATTGACAGAGACAGAAGCCAAGTCAGTGCTACATTAATCCAGAAACTAAAAATAAGTAGGCAATACTGTGAATATTAATGCAAGGTGGCAGCTCTCATTTTTTCCCATCCCAACCTATTTTTCATTTGAACCAATTTGTACAAAACGTATTTAAAAATCAGAACCTTAAAGACAACCAATTTTCAACTCATTGACCTATAAATTTGCCTTTGATTGCAGTGCACTTCTGCTGTAGCGCTGAGAATAGGAGCGGGTGCTTGAAATTGCAGATTCCTTGGGGAGGGTGTAATCACATGCTGACAATGCACTGGGGCCCTTTAATGTCCAGGGTGGAAATTGGAGGACATCTAGCCAGTTTATGAGTCCCGAGAGAGGGGAGAAATGGATGTCGATAACCGTAACACCTCACTCTGTGGGGAGCCTGTCTATTTCTTGGCAAGAATTTCAAGCTTAATGTTTCCTGGATAGCTTTCTCTTCTTCTCTGTCTCTTTCATTCTCTTGCTGTCTAAGTAAATAAAAGTAGACTTAAAATTACACTCAGAAAAAAAGAGAAAGAGAGAGAGAAGAAAATTAAGTGAAGAAAATCTCAACCTATTTGACCTTAGATTTCATGAATATTTGGCTTTAATATCCCCTTGCTTTGCAAGTTTACCCCTAATAATGAGCAGTATTTGCATAATGCTTTTAGGATCCCACGGGTTTTCACACACATAATATTGCAAAATAAAACATTGTTGAAGCAGGAATACAAGTCCCTTATACAGATTGCAAAGCTGAGCCTTGAAGAAATTATTTAAACAAAGCCCCTGGGATAGACATTAGAATCCACTTTTTCAGAATTCAAAGTCCAATGCTCTTATGTCTCTACTAAATTGATATTTTCATCTTTGAAATGCCTATTAATTTCTGTAAAAAAAGAAATTTAATATTAGGCTTCTTCTGTTTAGCATATTAAAAAACGTAGACCTATATAGAGCATCCAAGTAATATAGATACTGAAGTAAATACCTCTATATTTAAAAGCAGACAGCACATGGACGCCGGATGCCCTCCAACAGCCTCCTTTCCTGTAAGAATAAGTCTACCTGAAATATGAAGAATCGGAACAGAGATGAAGATGGCGAGCATCAGACAGTTTCTCTAAGGTCTTGTTTCTGGGCCCTTTGGTTTTGTCATTTGTATGCTCTTTTGGCAAAAAGTGGGACTCAAACTGCTGCTGCTTATTCCTAACAGACCCAAAGTGAAAAATATCCAAATGCCCAGTAGAATGGATGAATAGATTATGATTTAGATGAACAAAAAGATCACATATGGTAATGAAAGGAAAACAATTTTCAACTATACATGATAATATGAATGAGTTTCTTAAATATAATATTCAGCAAAAAAGACAAAAGCATACATACTGTATTATTAAATTTATATAAAATACAATGCAATCAAACTAGTCTATAGGCTAAAAGTTAAAGGTTAGAAGTGGTCACCCTAGAAGGAAATTAGTAACTGGGAATTGGGGGGAATATGTCTTTATCTAGGTGCTGGTTACGTAGTTGTGCTTAATTTGTGAAAATCTTTGAAGCCAGACATTCATGAAGTGTACTTTCCTGTACATACAATAAAATCTCTGACAGAAAAATGCAGCTGGATCTTAAGCTTGCATTTGTAGTCATTTTGAATGCATTGGAGCCACTAACCATAGGCTTTATCAGGCAGAACAGCATTGGAAAAGCGCAGGCACTTGATTCCAATGCCTGGTTAGAAGTCTTCACTCCACTGTGACACTTCTTAGCAGGGTGTCCTAAGGGAAATTTCCTAAGCTTCAGTTTCCCCAGAAAAATTCTTATGGATTTGCTCCCCTCAATTACTTCATAGGGTTTCGTAAAGCACAGATGTGAACACTGAAAACTGAAAGACCACAAATAAATTTGTGGTATTATTTTTCAACAGGTTTTAAACATCTCAAGCTACTGCTATTTCAGCAAAAAAGTCAAATTCTGCATTAGGAAGGCTAAGTAATCTTTCAATATGGCCACCAACCCTCTGTATTCAGTTTCCTTCACACAATAGGCATTATTTCTGACTCCACTTCTGAAGTCCAGTTGGTATTTCCAGGTTTAATGGCTTTCAGGGATCCTGTCCTCATCTAGGTCTTTGGGCTTCTCTCCATTTATTCTGTATTTGGAAAAAGAGACCACAAAGGCATATCTATTTCCTAACTGTTTTATTCCTGAAAAGGTACGCATCATTCCCACTTACATTTGTTCATTCAGGGGGAAGTAGCCACATGGCCCCACCTAGAAAAGTGTGGATCTTTATTGGTCCATTAGCTGTGTCTGCCACATTGCCTTTTTGTTCTCCTCCACAAACCACAAATCAATTTTTGAGGCTTTGTCAGTTGAGCATTTCACACCAAAATTTGCGAAACACAGAGATCATTTGATCTACAAACACATGTAACTCTCTGGAACACATCTCAATCTGAATACCAGGGATCTGCTCACCACTTCTGTGAGATGGTTTCCACGCATAACAGACATTAGTTACATAAGTCTCAATACCGAGGTGTCAGCTCATATCAACCTGAATTGAACACACTCTACTGTTTTGATTGTTAAGGTGAGAGACATCGTGGTGTAATAGAAAGCTCCCAGTACTGACAACTGCGGTCATGATCTACCCTCTAAATTTATAATCGAATGTAAATACTTTAGAGAAAATTCTTATGTAGGACTTTTTTAATCTTTATAAAGTTACCAAAACTCATTGTTAAATATTGTCCCTTAAAACTTTGGAAATGAAAGCTTTCCTTTTAGAATAGAAGGCTTACTCAAGGTATGTGACTTATCCCAAATCACAAAATTTATCTGATTTATCCCAAATCACAAAGTTGGAACCAAAATTTGGGGCTCAAAATTACCACTTTGATATCTACTTCTCATTAAAGTAGAAAGAAATGTCATAAAATAAATCTGTAATAAGTTTATGTGTAGGGTACCCTAATGATCAAGTTTAAGAAAAGATTTGGGAAACCTGGTGGACTATTTTACTGCTTAAATTTGTTACTCTGCTCCTTGATAGTTGACCCAAGTGGTACCAGGAACTGTAATTATATCCATGATCAGCGTAAATTGTATTTATTCCTCATTTTTCAATCTTTTTTCACGTGCAGACTTAAGATTAAAAAACATAAGGCAAACGTATCACTTTGGAGAGTTTTCATCATATAGCCTTTTGCTCCCAGGAAGCGGTTATTTCTCTTTAATAGTCCTGTTTCTATATATATATATGTAGGTCTCTCATGCCTGAAATGAATTTTCAGGACTCAATGTCTTTATGCTAAGTATTCAGCACTCCAAAAACTACTGCTTCTGAAAGTGTGTATAGGCCAGGAATGAAGTGTTCTATTTTTACAATGAGATGCAGATTTCCTATTAAAAAGTAAAGCTTTCATTTCCAGTGTTATAAAGGACAGTATTTGAGTTTTGGCGAATTAATTTGGGAAGCTAAAAAAGTTCCATATCAGAATTTTCTCTAGTCTGCGTATTTACATTTGATTATAAATTTGAACATTATTGTTAATGGCCAATACTTGGCTCTGGGTATTTGGGTCAAATAAGTATTGGTAGCTAATATTTAAATGATCAATTTTTCTTGCACTATTTTCAATTAAATTTGATCTCACAGGTATTTATACAGTTTCATGTATCGATTATCAAAATATATTGATACTATTTTTTCATTTGTCTCTATGTTCCAATAATAGGTTTTTTTGGTTGCCTTTCTTCCTTAAAGCAAAAAACAAGATGACATATAATAATAAGAGGAGGTAGTTCCAGATAGAAATTAAGCTGAGAAGAATTGTTTCTATTTTTCATCCAGCTTTAAACAATGTTTCAAAGTCTACTCGTCAAGTGAGAACAGATGACTGTTAAGCAACGTGGGGCATTGTGGACCTGGGGTCCTCAGTATTTCTCTGGTGAGTTTATAGATTTCATGGTCACAAGCAAGTACAAGAAGCAGACGGTAACTTCCATTCATCATCTTCATTGACCACTACACACCTATCAACTAGCACAATGCCTAGCCTATAACAGGTGATTAAAAATTAATGAAGCATAGGTGGGAGCAATTCCTCTACCTCTTGGCCAGCCCTGACTTATAACATTGTAGACCCTTCTCTCAATATGATAGTTAAGCCAAGTAGGTAATCACCCTGAAATTTCTTTAAATGGCCAAGAAAACTCCTAATGTCTCAAATTATACTTTTTCATCTGAAATTCCACTTTTAAGTTTATTCATTTAGCTAAAAATGTCATTCTTGTTAAAATGCAAAACAAATATAAACCCAGAGAGCCAATAACATGTGAAGCCATTTTAAATTATGTACGATTATGGCAAATGAGTATCAGTTGTTGTTTTTTCCCCCTAGTGGCGTCTGGTTGGAGGAAGGAGTCATTCTACAATTTCTGAACATCTGAAGTTGGTTGAGAAAAACACGAATCTGTAAGATGAGTTTGATGAGTGAGAAACACCAAGAAAACCTCTGCTTATCTCACTCCCTTGCCTGTGGGTGACATAACACGAAAAGCATAGAGATGATCTGGTTATCACCAGCGCTTGTACTTAAGGGTTATGAGAATGCAGATATGAACTTGTTAAACAGCTAATCATTGGAACAGCCAAAGTTAGTTTTTGGTAGACCTGACTTATAGTTTGGTGCCCTTCCTTTCAGAACTTTGACTTCTTATATACAACAGCTAATCTTACTTCAAAGTAAACTAAATCTTATAAAATATTTTAGAAATTCAAAAATATCTTAAAGGAATCTCAACAAACTTCCTGCCTCTATAATTTTGTATATTATACATAAATAACTACTTAGGCTCCCATAGAGTGATTTACTTTGCCAAACATGTAAACTATGACTGATTAAATGTTAAGGTTTATGATTATGCAGTTAGGAGTTGGTTTAAAAATATTCTCCATCATTTCCAGGTTTGGATATATTTTACTAAATTTGGTCATTGAAATAATCATTGGGATCTATGACTATGGTGAAAAAACTTGTATTGCTACAAATAATTGTTACAAAGAAAATATCCCTCCATTTCAAAGATTTACTCAATAAATTATGTTTATGTAAAAAAATTATGTATACCATATTCAGTAGTGGAGTGCTGAGGTCAACAGAGCCCAAATTAAGTATATTGGACAGTGTATTAGTCAGAGTTCTCCAGAGAAAGAGAATCAATAGGATGTGTATGGATATATGTGTGTGTATGCATAAATATATATATGTATTTATATATAAAACATTTATTATAAGGAATTGGCTCACACAATTATAGAGGTGAGCAAGTGCCAATATCTGGAGGGAGAGTCAGCAAGTTTGAGACTCAGGAGAGCTGATGGTTTAGTTCCAGTCTGAATTCAAAGCCTGAGGACCAGGAAAGCTAATGATGTTGTTCCATTCCAAAGACCGGCAGGCTTGAGACCCAGGAAAAGCCAATGTTTTGGTTTAGGTCCGAAGGCAGGAAAAAAGTCAATGTCCCAGTTCAAAGGCCATCAAGCAGCAGAATTCCCTCTTACTCAGGGGAAAGTCAGCCTTCCTGTTCTATTCAGGCCTTCAATTGATTAGATAAGGCCCACCCACAGTATATGGGGCAATTGCTTTACTCAGTATATAGATTCAAATTTTAATCCTATCCATAAACATCCCTTGAGAAATGCCTACTAGCTTAGTCCATTTGGGCTGCTATAACAAAATACCACAGACTGGGTGGCTTATAAACAACAAAAATTTATTTCTCACAGTTCTGGAGGCTGAAAGTCGGAAGATTGGGGTGCCCATGTGTTCAGGTGAGGATCCTCTTCTGGGTTGCAGACTTCTCGTTGTGTCCTCACATGGCAGAAGGGGCAAGGGACTCTGTCAGTTCTCTTTTATAAGAACACTAATCTCGTTTATAAGGGTTCCACAATTATAACCTAAGCACCTCCTCAGGCCCCAACTCCTAATACTATCACTCTGAGGGGTTAGGATTTCAACATATGAATGTGGGGGCAATACAAACATTCAGGCTATAGAACCAAGAATAATGTTCAACCAAATATCTGGGCACCCCATGGCCCAGTCAAGTTGACACATAAAGTTAACCATCACAGGCAGGCAGGCTTTATTATGTACAATGCCCTCCTGGTCTCAAGTATCTTGTTGTATCACTTTTTTTTTTTAATAGAAGCACAGAATTTCTGAGAATTGAATATTCTGGGGTAGATTATAGAAGCAGACTTTGAAGGTGATAAAACTGCTAAGAAAGACATATCATAACTGTAGACTAAGTCAAGCAACAAAATCCTTATCATTGGCGAGAAGTGTCTTACCAGGTAGGGCTTCATGACTCTTTTACAAAATGGCCTTGACCCAGCCACACTAGCATCTAGTATGCCCCACAGGATAGAAGGTCTACATGTGAAACCAAAGCACTTGTTCCATTAAATCTGTGCTATTTCAGAGTTAAGCAACTTGGCCATAGGATATCTTTAAATAGAGCACCATAGAAAGGAAAGAAATAACTTTGAAGGTGATTACCAAGCCCCATAAAACTGAGAAAGCATTGTACAGTCAGCAGAATGGGAGGGCACCAGAGAATGATGGGAACTAAGATTGCCGTGTCTTGGAAAGAAGAATCAAAGGGTAGCTATGTCAATGGGAGTTGCCGTCTACATTAACGAAGGAGTACTGTAAGTGACCTCCTTTGGGACATCCTGAAATAGTTGGAGGGAGGAGGAGCGTTATTTCATGGTAGGGTGAGTTATTGAAAATTTATGTAGAAAATAGCCTACTAATAAATTAATTTTCATTATTGTTTTACTGCTATAGACTCATAAATATGTATGAAGAAAGCCTCGCTACAATGTTCTATCCCCAACTCCCTTCCCTCCACGGGTACAGTCAGCCCCACATTTCTAGTTCTTCACTCTCCATATAATGAGGGATGTAGTAAACAGTCTTCTTTTTACATTTTATTGAAAGAAGACATGTCTCAGGCCATGGGCCTTGATGATGACAATCCCTAAATGGATCTTTTGTGTTTGAAGGTCAAGGCCACTCAGAGAGTCTAAGAAGAGGGGCACAAACAATAATGTACTGTTGCTAGCTCATACTCTCTTGCAAGATCCAGTTAATTTTTTGGGAATTTCAGGTAGTTAGACACAGCCATTATTAAAATTTAAATTATATAAACTTACTTTAAAATAAATTATATTAAAAACAAAGTTAATGCATACTCAACACTCATCACTTCCTAATTATTTTACTACATTTTATTATTATCTACGATCTTGAGGTTGTTTACCTGCATTGAATTTGTATGGTGCAAATACCATATAAAAGTGTGCTATTGCATATTTCTTCCCAACTCTGCCTTCAGGATGTCACATTGATAACTTGAAATTGGCCATGGTGACAGCATTCATACCACAGACGTAAGCAAACACTACAATTGTGGCTTCATTTTTACAGTGAGCCAGTTGCTAAACATTTACTGGCATATCAATGGGTTGACAGCATGAGTGTCAAGGTCCAGTGAGGATGATCTGATCCTGAGTTAGTATAGGGTCAGTGAGGAGTAAGGAGAGAAAAGTGGTTACAAGCTGAACACAGTGCCCATGGTGTAGCAGGATTTCTAAATGTGCTGTGTCTATGGGGAGCAGGTTCTAAACCGTGATATTTTGGAATCACTCCCACCTTTGAAGGGAACATACCAGTCTGATCAAAGAGTATTGTCATGGGTGATATTCGCAATTGAGGACCAACTCCCTCTCCACTTTTCTATTATAATAGAAGCCTCAGATTTCTTCTACAAACTAAGGGAATGGTTTCCCACTATTGGGTGATACGATACACTTGCTAAACCTGGTGGTTTTTATCTGAATCCAAAATAAATTTTATTTATAGAAAAAAATAACTTGAAATCCATGACATTGCTTGGACCCCTAGTATTATGGAATGCTTCATTCTTATTATATCATGGGAAAAGATGCCTTGCAAGAAAAAATCAAATGTGGTAGTAGCATATCTCAAAGGGATGTTGATTATAAATTATATTTGTTATTAAATTTCATATAGACCAAATATTTAAAATACTTATATTGTCACAGAACAAATAGAGGTGTGACTGACTCTTTGAATGTATGTAACGGATTCCAGAATCTATGTTCATAGTTACAATCCCCCTCTATTTTTTAGATTTTATGAGGTTAAAAGATGATTTTACAAGTGATGTTGGGAGGACAATTCATGACGTTGGTGAAGGGGGACATATGACCCCTCTCAAGATCACCCAAATCATGTTACCTCAGAGACCCTCATAAGATGGCTGAGATATTACAGTTAGTCAATGCAGTTAATAAGCTAGTAAAATCAGGATATTGAAGTTATTGGGAATTTGTTGGTTTCCACTGATGAGAAAAATTGTACTATCCATTATATGCAGGTCTAATCAGCAAAATGAAACCATTTTACAAGCTAAAATCGAGGGAATTTAGTGCAGGGACTTGGCTCCACAGATCACGGAAGAGCCATGAGATCCAACAAGGAATGGTGAGACAACCCAGGGATTATCAATAACAGGAAGCTACTATCCTCTTAGGCTGGAAGGCCAAAGGGAGCAGGTGATGTCACAAAAGCCCAGAGTCCAGGATCACCTGGTTGACAGGCTTTTCAGGATCTGGATCCCCAGAGCTGACGATGCTACTGCCAGAGATGTCACCAAGACAGGGAGGGAGACAGAAAAACACTCTGGCTTCTTTCTTCCTGCTGTCCCCCAATTTCACACGAGGGATTCTCATTTAACCATGAGCTAGTAAACAGCGGGCCCTTGAGCTTCCAGAGCAAGAAAAGAAAAAGAAATAGATCTAAGGGAAAACAGATGCAAGACTAGCAAATCCACAAAATCCGCAATATCTATATCTATATCTGGATGGATGGATATTTCTTCCAATGTCCATTAAAGTTAAGTCAGAGAAGAAAGGAATTATTTTTCTTGTCCAGGCATGTAAACTGAATGAGCACTTACTTAATTACTGAATTAGAAGTTCACACACGTCTAATTATTTACCCTATTCAGTGGTTATTTAGCTTCCTAAATGACTACAACATTGCCCAAATATCGAGAGCCTATTACTGATGGAACAGACTCTTATCTTCCATTATTCTATAGCTCTCTATACTCATACTGTGGGAGATACTCCAGAATGGAAACTGGATTGATTTGACGGTTAACCCACTCTTTTCATTTTGCTTTCTTTCAGCCATGCTGAGAAACAGGGAATAACCAACAGGCAAGAAAAATATGGAGGCAAAAGAAAAGAATACTCCACAAACTGTGCTGAACAATTGAGAGCCAGCTCTCTTTGTAAAGTGTTTTCATTATCCCACGTGTTATCCTTGCATCCTACAAAATAGCTTCACCTAACATGTCAATATTATTATTGCTACTTCTCTGCCATACCTTCTTTCTACCACTACCAAAATAAGAGCCTATAAGAAAATACACAATATTAGCCGACACTTGATTTTATTCTTCCTAAAGTTTTGTTTTATGTAGATCGTCTTTATAAAGCTATGTTAGAGTCCTTGTATCATAAACTTAAACTAAGGAAACCACCTTTCCTGCCTTCCAGACACATTACCTCATGAGGAATGAGTCCTGTTGCTTACGTAGACAAGCAGAGCTCTTTCAAAGCAGAAAAGCCACCTATTTTGCTTGCTTCCCATGTGCTATCTTATCACTTAACACTACAGTTAAGCATTTCAAACACACAAATTTGTTCTAGAAAATTGGCAACTCAAAAATGCAAACAAGACATAATATTCAAATAACTCAAACTATTTTTGCAAAATCTTACTTTAAAAGTTAGAGTATAAAACAAAATCAGAAGACTTGAGCCACACACTCAATGGATTCTCTGATGTTCAGCAGAACAGAATTCACGCTGAATCCTAGTTTACCAGTAAAAGGCACGTCAACTTTAAAGTTGATCATAGATGACACTGTTTCTTCTCCATGTGCCTGCTTTGGAGTCATATTCCTGCTGACCACTCAAATATTTCCTCTTGAGTATTTTATGATATATTAGAGCCAGAAATAGAGGATTTTAGTGCTGGAAGGGACTGCCATTGGTCTGTGATCCAATTCACATATTCCTTCTGCACCAGCCTCTTTAAGATCATCATTGAGTTAGTCTAAGAATTTTGAAGCTGTAGAATTCAGGGCAGTACCTTACAATATACCAATATTACTATTCTCCTGTTCTGACATTCTCCATTGATTGACAGATGAAGGAGAAGGGAGGGCAGTCACCATTAACTGAGAGTAAATGAAACTGGAATATTAAAATTCAGGAGTATTTAAGTGACTGAATTGGCTGGCAGGTTTCTCCAGTAAAGAGTAGGGAAATATTAATTCTGCACATGATGCCACTACTGTATTTATACAAGTCTACTGGGACAATTGTTTGCCTTGAATTGTTTTTTTCATTCATTTCAGTCAGACAGTTGTGTTGACTGATTTTTCTTTTTGACGTATGGAATGTCTGTTTGACTGAATTTACCATTTAATTTTCACTAATGCACTGTAAAAACAATACATTAGTCAAATTAGATTGGCAGGTATGAAAAACTTTACTTCAGAACTAGAGAGAAATACATTGCCTTCTATAGCTATGTAAGTCATATGCCCAGGGTTTGGGGGGATTGTTCCATCTTTTTTCCTCCCCAAAGCCCCAGTACGTTAATTATATATTTTAGTTGTAAGTCCTTCTAGTTCCTCTGTGTCAGCCACCACCACAGCATGGCTACGAACAGAGAGTGGTGTGGTTCTGCACCCAGGAACCAAACCCAGGCCACTAAAGCGGAGCTTGCTGAACTTTAACCACTAAGCCATCAAGGCTGGTCCAGGATTGTTCCACTTTTGACTATTTTGCCCCTTGCCTTGCTTTTAGTTTAAAAACTGTAGGGTTGCTGATCCCATAGAGAAAATAAGAAGTTCTGTGAAGTTCAAATAGAAATAATTTTATGTGAATCTGAGAATCACATAACAGAATCAGAAAAAAAATTATTATGAGATAAATTTTACTGAGTTTCTTATGTATCATAGGGTGATGCTATGTTAAACTTTTGAGTATTATTTTAGAAATTCTTTAGGAACAAATATTTCAAATATATTAATAGAAAATCCTCTATGTACAAATCCATTCTTCCAATATTTACTTACTATGAAAGGCTATTTCTCTATGTCCCATCCCATGACTCTCTGCTCTTATTGAACATTTGGGAATTGGTGACATACACAGGAAAGAGAGGGAATTTTTGAGCACATGATTGTTACTCAAGCTAATTTTTATTTTTTGATGAGGAAGATTGGCCCTGAGCTAACATCTGTTGCTAATCCTCCTCTTTTTCCTTAAAGAAGATTGTCCTTGAGCTAACATCCATGCCAGTCTTCCTCTGTTTTGTATGTGGGATGCCACCACAGCATGGCTTGGTGAGCAGTGTGTAGGTCTACACCCGGGATCTGAACTGGTGAACCTCAGGCCACCAAAGCAGAGCACATGAATGTAACCAGTACACCACTGGGCTGGCCCCTCAAGCTGATTTGTGTGTGTGTGTGTGTGTGAGTGTGTGTGAGGAAGATTGTTGCTGAGCTAACATTGGTGCCAACCTTCCTCTACTTTGTGAGGGATGCTGCCACAGTGTGGCTTGATGAGCAGTGCTAGGCGTGAACCCAGGGCCACCAAAATGGAGCATGTGAACTTAACCACTATGCCATTGTGCCGGCCCCCAAGCTGATTTTGACAAAGAGTGTTTTCCTCTATAGTTGGCTAATTTATCATGGCAAAGATTATTGGCTACTACTCTTGGATATGAAGAAGGTCTTTAGGAGTTTTCCATATTCCATTCACTAATCTGTGCTCCTGTTCAAAGCAAAATTAGTTCCTTTCAAAACTAACATATTGGTTTAATTATGATTCTTAAGCTTAATCTGTCCGTGAGAATGGGAATTTCTTGGTGGGAAAAATCTATGGAAGATGGGAGACAATAGTCATGGAATTCAGAGAACAACAAAACAGAATTTTTTAAATGGTGGATAAGGACGTCTGCTATCAACTGTATCAGCATATCCTGGAAAAATGTAGGAAAGTAGGAAAGGCAGATAAATTATAAGCCACATTTGACTGTGAGAATTAGAAAGCTACTGGGGTAACCAAGACCTAGAAACTAAAATAGAGGGAGAAAGAAACTCACTGAAGTTAGAACAATGTTCTGTACATGATTTTCTAGTCTAGACACTTAGAAATTACTGATGAAGAACAAAAGTCTGAGAAGTTTGGCCAAATGTGGCTCCTAAGAGACAGAAAATCCACTAGATCTTAGGGCAATATCATGGCCCTGAGTTGACCAAGGATGGGATTTAGAGACAACAAAGCAGCTAGAATTTTAAGGACCAAGATCCCAGAGATAAAAGAGTTTCAGAGAATTGAAGTGGATATTTATCAACAGTACTCCCTCGAGGTATTTTTAACTTGGGTAGACAAGGCAAGATGTTAAGAAGTCAAATAAAAGCTAACTGAAGTCAAAGCAAAGATTTAGGAGTCTCATAATGCTAGAGAGATAAAATTGAGGTTCAGAACCCACCAAGGAAGAGTGGCCCAATGGAAAACTAAGGATATGCGTTGGGACCACTGAAGGTCTCTAACAGTGTGTGTGTGTTAGGAATGTTGATGAAACAGATGTAAGTTGAACCTTACAAAGAAGGACAATGAGTATCAAGTGTGTTCAACAGTTGAGGTGATCTGCCCCTCTACTCCCTATGTGAGAACAGGAAATTCTCTCTAGAGGAAAGTGACGTCATCCAGATACTCCACAACATTTTGTGTCCCAAGTCTGGTATTCACTGAAGAAGCACAAAAACTACCAGAAAAGGAAGAATAAGAATTTAAAAAAAAAAAAAGAATCAGAACCATAAATGGCCTAGACATTAAAGTTTGTACATATTGTACATATTTTGATAAGTATGATCAAATTCAAGAAAATAGACAACAAGGTGGAGAATTAATTAGACAACTAGAAACTATAAAATGATTTAACTTGAAATTATAGAATTAAAGTCATACTTACTAAAATTAAAAACTCAGTAGTGTACTGGATACAGGTGAAGAGAGATTAGTGAACTGGAAGACAGGGCAGTAAAGCTTTTGACTGAAGCATGGAAAACAAAAAGGATAGAAAGTACAGAAAAGAGCACTTAAAACATATGGGGTATAGTAAACATTTTTTTCATATATGTAATTGGAGCCCAAGGAAGAAAGGAGAGATTGGGGAGAAGGCAATATTTTACAATTAACAGAGGAGGGTTTTCCAAAACTGAAAAGAATATATCAAGCCAGAAATTCAATAAGCACTAAAAAATACCTACAAGAAGACATACAAAGAAAACCATACCTAAAATGATCACAGTACAATCCAGAACAAGCAAAGAAAAATAGAAAATCTTAAAAGTAGCCGGAGGAAATAAAGAGATACTACTTAAAAAAAAACCAATAAGATCCAGATTATAGCCTACTTCTCAACAAAATGACAAATACTAGAAAATAATGAATAACGTTTTTAAGGGCTAAAAAAACATAATTGCCTGTCTAGAATTCTACAGAAAATATTGTTTGAAAGGAAACATGAAATAAGGAAATTTTCAGACAAACAAAGTTTAGAGAATACGTTCTCATCAGAACAGACTGAATGAAATTTAAAGGGTGATCTGCAGGCAGAAAGAAAATGATCACAGATTAAAATAAAAACTTTTATAAAGGAATTAAGAATAATAGAAAAGATAAATAAGTGGGTAAATCTAAAGGAACTTTAACTGCACAATAGAGTAATAATAAATTAAAATATATGAAAAATTAAAATGCATTAAAACAAACGGAAGGGGGAAAATAGTAAAAGGAATTTAAGGTCCCAGCATTGCCCGAGAAGCAGTAAAGGTGCTTATAAGTCAAGATGTACGTGTAATTGCTAATTACATAGAAGTAACAAGCTAATACAAGGGAAAATGGAATTCTAAAATCATTTGATTAATCCAAAAATAAAGAAAGAAGAGCAAAAGGAACATCAAATAGGTGGGACATATAGGAAATAAAGAGTAAATGGTCTATAAATGAATATATTAATTGTAAATAATCTAAATACTCAAATCAAAGGACAAAGATTGTTAAAACAAATGAAAAACTAATTCCATACCACTTACAAGAGACAAGAGTCATTATAAAGAAAAAGATTAAAAGTTAAAGGATGGAAAATTAGGCCATGAAAACAATAAATAAAATAAAATTGAAGAAGTCTTTTTAATGTTAAAGTGGACTTGAAAGCAAAGACCAACACTGGAGATAAAGCAAGAAAATGAAAGCAAATATTGATTTACAAGGAACATATTATAAATCTAAATTTCAATGCAAAATATAAAGGGAAATTAAAACTAAGTAGAAATAGAAAAATCTAAATTACCTATATCAGTAATATTGAACAAAAAAATCAATAAATTATAGAAGATCTGAACACTGTCATTAAAAAATTTGGCTTAAAATTTACATAATACACTGCACTAAGGACAGAATACATGTATTATATACAAATTTTTTCAGTGCACACAGCACATTTATAAAAATTGACTATGTGCTGGTTATAAAGTAAGCCTCAACACGTCAATGGTTGAATACCTTCAAAGTGGTTTTTAAAGAAAGAATAAAACAAGAAATTTAAAAATATATAACCCAATATTTATCCAAATATTTGAATGCTAAAAACATACTTCTAATCAATACACAGGTCAAAGACAAAGTTACAATGGGAATTAAAATTTTATTAATTGAATGATAATGAAATATGCCATATAAAAATCTGTAGGTTGCAAACAAAGCTGTAGTATAGAGAAATTTAAGTATTAAAATTATATGTCAGAAAAAAAGAAGAGTTGTAAATCAGTAAGTTTCCATCAAAATAGTTTCAAAAAGAATAGCAAACTAAACCTAAAATTTTAGAAAAAGGAAATAAAATATAGAGAAAACAATAAAATAGAGAATAAACATGTAATAGAGAATATAAATAAAGCTAATGATGATTATTCTTAAAGATAAATAGAATTGATAAATCTCTAACAAGAAAAATTAAGGAAGATAAAAATATCAAAAGGATATTATACATAATTCTAAATTTAGAAATTTGGTAGTTAAAGATTTTATTCTTTTCCTTTCTCTACCCAAAGCCTCCCGGTACATAGTTGTATATTCTTCGTTGTGGGTCCTTCTAGTTGTGGCATGTGGGACACTGCCTCAGCGTGGTTTGATGAGCGGTGCCATGTCTGCGCCCAGGATTCGAACCAACGAAACACTGGGCCACCTGCAGCAGAGTACGTGAACTTAACCACTAGGCCACGGGGCCAGCCCCTAGAAATTTGATAATTAAAAATTTTCAAATCTGGATCAGCCTGATGGCATAGTGGTTAAGTTCACACCCTCTGCCTCAGGGGCCCAGGGTTTGCAGGTTCAGATCCCGGGCACAGACCTAGTACCACTGGTCAAGCCACGCCGTGGTGGCATCCCACATGAAATAGAGGAAGATTGGCACAGATGTTAGCTCAGCGACAATCTTCCTCAAGCAAAAAGAGGAAGATTGGTAACAAACGTTAGCTCAGGGCCAGTCTACCTCACCAAAAAAAAAAAATTTCAAATCATTTGAATAAGATAATATACCTAAAAGACATGAGACATAAAGGATACCTTTAAGTCTATTAATGAATTTGGATTTGTAATTATAAACTTCTTAAAAAAAAGAAACCTTCCAGCACCATATGGATTCACCAAAAACTTCTTCCAAATATTTAAAGAAACATCTATCTTAGAAAAAATCTTTCAGAGGAGTGGAAGAGGGAATATTTTTCCAATTCTGTTTATTATGCTCACATGAACTCGATACTGAAAATTGACAATAAAATTAAAGAAACATTACAAACCACTCTTTTTTGTACAGAGACTAAATTCCTATGCAGAACATTTAAAAATCAAATTCAGCAACGTATAAAAATAATAAAATATCTAGGCAAAACAAGGTTTATTTTTGAAATGCAAGAGTGGTTTAACATTCAAAATTCTATTAATAAAATTCATCCCACTAACAAATAAACAAAATAAAATTATCTCCATAGAGGTAGAAAGTGTATAAAATTGAAAATATAGATGTAGAAAATGTATAAATCATAAAATTCCACATTAAAATATTATTTTAAAATCTCAGAGAAAACTAGAAAAATAATAGAACTTTCTTAACCTAACAGAGTATCTACATAAAAATCCTACAGCAAAATTTCATGGTTAAAATAACAAAAGCTTTGATCCAAGATAGGAAACTACAACATGATAACCACTATCAAACCTTCTATTATGTTGGAGGACTAGATGGAGCAATAAAAGAAAAAAAAGAAAGTAAAAGCGTAATGACTAGGAAAAATATGTGTTATTATTTACCAATGACAAAATTTGTACATAGAAAATCCCCCCAAATTTACAAATAAATAGATTTTATATGACAATTTTGCAATTGTCATGTTAACATAAGGCCAATACAGAAAATTAATTGTAGATATCTGTACCAGATACAAACAATTAGAAAATAAAAAATTTTAAAGATATTAGTTCTAATAGGATCTCAAATTATCCAATACCTATAAATGAATCTATAAAAATCATGGACAACATTCACTGCAGAGAAGGACAAATTGTTATTGAGAGTAATTAAAGAAAATCGAAATAAATGGAAGTATAAAATCTTGCTCATGAGTTGAAATGCTAAATATTTGGAAGATGTTGATTCTCTACAAATTGTTCATAGATTCAATGCAACCCGAAACAGAATCCTCCCCAGGTTTCATTGGGAGTAGTGGTAGTTGGTTACTGATGATAGAAATTCTAAAACACATAGGGAAATGTAAAGGGCCAAAAATAAAGATGACAATCCCGAGGAAGATTCAAAAAGTTATAGGACTTGCATTACTAGGTAACAAGCCTTACTATCAAGCTATTGTAATTAAGACAGTAAAGTCTGGGTATAACAATAGACAAGTAAATCAATGGAACAAAACAGAGAGCTTAGTAACACACTAAATACATGTGGTTATTTGATGTGTGGCAGGTGGCACTCAGTGCAGTGGGGAAAGTGTTACCTTTGTAATGAAGGGTGCTGGGGCAATTGCATGTCCACATGGAAAAACAATGACGCTTGCTCCTCTACCTCAACACGTAAAAGTCAGTCTAGATAAATTGTAGATCTAAATGTAAAAGGAAAAGTAACAAAGCTTCTAGAAGTTAACCTATGACCTTGAGGCAACTACTATACTGTACCTAGTGGTGGAGGCAGGGCAGACCTCAGAACTGCAGGAGGCCAGCAGCAGGCAAGGACAGGGGTGTGGCTTCCAAATGAGGCCAGCCAAGAGCACAGGGAATGTCACAGCCAGGAGCGCTCTCTACAGAAGAGCTTCTAACATATAAAAGGATTGAGAAACCAAAATATATTTGAGAGCTGGCACCATAATTCCCTTAAAGATGACTTAGATCGCTGTGGAAAAATAAGAAGTGCTTGATGTAGAAGATGAGTGTCTTCATGATTCCCAGGACGGTCTTAACTACCAGGAGCATGCGATGAAGAGCTTGGGGTCCCTGTGGGCAATCCAGCAAAGAGAGGGTGAGAAGCAGAGATGAGAGGAAATGTTTGTGGGTGTTGGTGCTGCTGCAGACCAAAGTCCAGGTCCGCCCCCCACCTCCAAACCTTAAATGAAAGCCACGAGGTTACAAAGTCTTTTGGGTACTTGGAATTTCTCTTTAGAACCTGAAAATGGGGTCAAGTTTCCTGTCGGGGTTATACAGGGCAGAATTGAGACAGGGAGTTTACAGACAGTTCTCCATCTGGCAGAGTAGCCTTCAAGCTGTGAGCCACACTGGGGACCAGCAGGACAGGAAACATTCTTGGGCAGATTGAAGTTATGAGGTGGCCTTTTAGGACTTAAATCCCACTGTGAATATTGTACCTTCAATGACCACTTTTCCTCTCTGCCCATCCTTCCCCTACTCCCATGCGGGCCCAAATGGGTTAAACGGGCACCCTTTGACTCACACTTGGTGTTCCCAGAACTTGACATAAGTGGAGACTGAGGTGAAAATTCTGCCTTCCATCTACTGGCTTTGGTTTCTCTGTCTCTGCTCCAGGCTAGTCGCCTCAAGCTGTCTTTTCCATTTCTGCCCATAATTGTCCCCTCCAGACCTTCCTAATCTTTTTCTGGGACAAAAGGTAGAGGGGGAGAATGAATGAGGGCAACTTTTATTTCCAGAGGAAAGTTGATCACATTACTTCACAATATGCATCTCCTTGATTGTTCAATTATTTTTCTAGCTTAATCATGGGTATTTGAGCACCCCGGCCCCCAACTAAAGGACGTTTTAGAACATTGTCCTTATCTCAGCATTAAATGTCTCTCCATTCTCCTTCACTCTCTCTCTTTACCCACTGACTCACAGGCTTTCTGCACCTCTGAGGAAGATAAGCACTTCACACATCTTCCACTACAGAACCCAACATATTGAAATGACGTTTTATAAGATATTGAAACAACAGAAAAAGAATACATGAGGATTGTTTCTCCTGAGGGTTCAATTATTTAGAAGGCCTACAGCAAACTTTGATTGATAAATCTAACCTTTCCTTCCTTGGCAATAGTTGATCACACTGTGATGAAAACAAGTAAGAGAATGGAAAAATAATATTTGGATTTCAACCAAATAATGAAAATGCAGAGACTGTCTTTGACTTTTGCAAGGTGAGGAAAGTTTTCGCATTTTGATTGTGTGATGGCAGGAATCCCTTTTAAAACGGGGCCAGTCTTCAGGATGCATTTAAAAATCAGCCTTTTCAAATACAGCCATAACCTCCACAAGATTTCTTGATTTCTCTGGGGTCAGATAAACCAGCACATTTCAGAGTGGTACCCTGTAAATGAAAGTGATAAACATAATTTGGAAGCACAGCGGTGGCTAAAAATATGGAGCTGGCGGCCGTTCGCTGAAATGTTTTCTGCTATTAAATTCATTGCATAAAATTTTAGATGTCCAAATTCAGGCAGGTAGGTCTTGCCAACCATCAGGAGCTTCAAGCCTGTTAACAGCTAAGTGTGCACTGTTAAATCCTTCTTTGTCAGTTCCAGAAGCTATAGAGTTTCTTTGATGCCTCCGGTACTATTTGTTTTGTATCTTTCTGTGTTTCTTTAAAAACATAGTTGTGTGACCTTGGGGAAGTTACATTATGTCCTTGGGCCTTGGTTGCCTTCTCGGTGAATATCTAGGTTTCTCTGTAGTACCACCCCGTAGAATTTTCTGTGATAACGGAAATGTTCTCTATCTATATCGTCCGATGCAATATTTGTTCACCACATGTGGCTGATAAACACTTTTGAAATATGGTTAATGCAACTGAGGAACTGAATTTTTAATTTTACTTTTAAATTTGTTGAAATATAAATATCTCCATGTAGGTACTGTCTACCTAATTTGACAGTACAGATCTGGCAATTTAATTTAATGACATTCTCCACTCTAAAACTCCGCCATTCGTTAACTCAACCTAAATATTTTTGCCTTTTGACAAAGGGAAAATAATTTATGCTTCTCTTGAAATTATTTTTTCAAGAACTTTGTCAGTGTGGGAACACAGTATTTTTAAATTTTTCTTTGCTTTATGAAACTTTAATAATACTGGAATCTCCTGTCCTTGGCACCACCTTTGTGAGGGAAATATTGTGGATGAGAAGGAGCCAGTTCAACAAATCATGAAGAGAAACCTCCTTCTGGATTTAATTTCATTACTACAATGCTCAGACTGTCAAAAAGCTAAGTTGCTTAAAGTAAAATCCATACCTTTTTGATACTATGTTATTTTCTACATGTAGCTGGAAAAATGTTAAAAGTATTTTTTAAAAGACTGCACATCTATTTTTGAAGCTGATTTGGCTATATAAGTCTTGCCAGCACTTTCTCCATCTCACTAATGTTTCACTTAGTAAACACAGTTGCCGTAATTGCTGCATATGTGTCCATGTTCCCTTCTAGGTTGTATGTTCTTTGAAGTTAGGAACTATATTTATCTCACAGCCTCTAGGCATAGCACAATATCCAGTGCTAATTCAGATCATATTTTAAGATATAAGACAAAATTTAGCATTTATTATTATGGTCATAAACATCGAGCAAACTGACGAGAAAACAAAAGCAAATTTTTTAATTATTATTATTATAGGCCAAGAAGAAAAAAGAGAGAAACACCTAGTGCAAAACCATTTCTCTAATCACTACTTTTGTATTTAGAACACACATACGTTAAACTTATTTTAAAATATCTTATCAGAGACTTTGAGATTGTACCTGAAAAATTATATCGGAAGTGAAAATAATCACGTGGTCTGACCAGCTTGGATCCTGCATTCAAAGTAATTTTAAAAGGATATAGACTTAGAAATTCACCCGTGATATTATCTGGTGGACCAGCTGAAATGCAATAGAAATCACAGCTTTATCGGAGACAGGACATGGTCAGCACACTGGTTTGTTACCCTCAGTACAATCATACCTGCAGAAAAATATATAGACTAGTATGCATTCACCAATATGTAGGAATACTTCATTTATCTGATGTTATTAGGCAATGAGGTATTGTACGTTAGGAGAATTTTTTTAAAAAACAACAAATTTAAGAAGGAATATTTTAACAAACACTTTTAGTAATTTTTTTCTAAAATTAAGAAAGGTATCCATTAGCATATTTAACATTTCCTTGATAACTCCGGGTCATAGTTCAATCAACGTTCATATTAATGCAGATGGAAACAAGACAGACGTGCTTATTAAAACTGAAGAGGACATAATGCTGGCAGGGATAACTGATAGAAGAGCAAAGAAAAAAAACAAAACCCAAACAAATCATGATCAAAAACAATCAGTAAATGTAAAGTTGTGAGTTTCTGTATTTAGTTTCAAAACGAGACCCCACAAATACAAGTGAGGGATTCCAGCATCATTGGCTGTCTTTCTCCCTTTTTTCCTGCTTCCTGTCCCTTTTCCTCTACCCCAGATTGTTCCAGAACAAGTTTACAGCTGCTTGCAAGACAAACTCTGCTCCTTGCTCACTCTCACACAAATTTCACAACATGTCCATGAGCTAAATAGTTGAGGTAAAATATAATTCACCACACTGAGATCTCTTGTTAAAGTAAAATCAGAAATAAACTGCTAAACATGCAGAGAGTAACTGTGGTGTCAGGCACTAATTTCCTACTGAATTGCTCTCCATTTCTGAGAGGTATTCTTATTTAACAAGATCTTTTTTTTTTTTTTTTTTTTTTTTTGGTGAAGACGATTGTCCCTGAGCTAACATCTGTTGTCAGTCTTCCTCTATTTTGTATGTGGGTCATCACCACAACATGGCTTGAAGAGTGGTGTGGGTCTACACCCAGGATCCAAACTGAGAACCTGAACCACTGAAGTAGAGAGCACCAGACTCAGCCAATTACGCCACCAGGCTGGCTCCAAGATCACTTCTTACTGGTACCCTATTCCACACTGTTCCACTCCTCCCATCCTCATCCTCTAACATACATTCCCACTCTTTGTGATACTATTTATTCATTTATTAAATAGTCATAGGACTGTTGGAGTTAAACATAGAGTAAAATAAAAATATTGGAATCACTTGGAGGGTTTAAGCAGCCCCACCACTAACTACACAGCATGGATTTAAAGAAGCTGCGCTGGCCTTGCTCTTGTCCAAGGCTCCTTCTCAGGAAGTATCTGAGGTAAACCTCAATTCAGAATTAGCCAGATTGGCCTGCCTTCTCAGGCTGGCTAGAATTCATTGCTCATGGCCCTGAGGTCAGTGGCACTTTCTGGAGACAGGGCAGCCTTCTCTGCCCGCCGCAGAAGCTCAGGGGCCCACTGGGCCCACTGTCTGAGATCTCACACTGGAGGCCACATGCCATCCTTCTCAGAACATCAGTGGGCTGTGTTTCAGTTTCTGAACTGCTCAGAGTGAGTCCTGGTAGACTCCCTCTCAACTTGAAACCTGGTCTCCAACCCTTTTCTCTGACCTGAACGGTCACCTGCCGACTTAGGCCTCAGGAGCTGTAGCTGGAAAATTATACATTTATCCTTAATTCTAAAATCTTCGTTCTACAGCTCCAAAATACAGTGGCTTCTTGGAAGTATTGCTTTTTCCTGTTTTAATTTTGGAGAGAATTAAAACCACAGTTACTCTATAATATAGTAAGTTACATTAGATAAGTGAAGTGAACTTTTATAGTCAGATTTACAGAGATGGAAGATGACTTAGTATGTTTTAAAATCCATTCTCATAAGAGTAATAGGAGGAAGGGAAAGAGAGTTCATAAAATACTAAATAATTCTGACAAATGAAATTAGTCAGGCTGTAGCTGATTAGTCTAGATTTGAATACGTCCCACATACCCATTCCATGTTCTCCTTTATTCTTCTAAGAAATGATCCCAGTGAACTGAGCCCCATGTTCAGGAGCTCCACGTTTAATGGTTTAGTCTCCATAAACAGTTACTGTTGCTGGAAGAAGAAACATTGCCTGACAGTCCTAATTGATGTTCAGCTAGCAAGTGCGTTTGAAATAAATTTATTACTTCGCCTGATCTCGGTTTAATACATTCCAAAGGGGGAAAAACACACTCGAATTTATGGAGTCTCAGTCCTGCACGCTAAAGTGTGTGATAAATTACAATATTATTTGGCCATGAAATTAACAGGCCATAGAAATCACACCATTAGCAAGGTATACAGTGGTAAACAGCAGGTGATGATCGCAATATAAAACAAAATAGACTCTGTGTGTTGGCGTAGCTGCCAAAAGAGTAATAATTAAATGCATTCCTATGCATCTTTGGCAGGTAAGCTCTTTGAGGGCAATTGCTATGAATTCTACTTGCCTGTCAGGATATTATGGCCCAGTTTCTATGGGTTTTATTCAAAGACTCTGAGAAGGGGCTACTGTGGGTAAATTCAGACCTTTCCAGAATATAGAAGTTGTTCAACATGCATTCTGGACAGCAAAATTTCCACAGATCTTTCACAGCACTTCTAGTCTCCCTACAATTAATTGCCACCTCAACAAATACAGAGTGAAGTAGGGTGGATTAAAAGAAGTTATAAAGCAAAGAAGGAAGCAAGGAAGGAAGGAGGAAAAAGGTGGGTATGAAGTACTTCAACATTTATATGAAGAGTGGACTCAAACCCAACCTGAGGTTACCTTAAACTGTTTATATAACATATGCCACAGACACTTAAGAGAAAAAAGTAAGCTAAACTCAGAAGGAGTCTTTGATTTTTAACATTACTGCATATACCAATCCATCTTAAAATAATCCACATATTTTTATCTAACACGAGAGCACTGTTTTGCAAGACTATCTGGGTTCCATCAGAGAGCATGTAATAGTCAGAAAATGCAACTTTAGCAGAAGAATTAGCCCTCAGGTGCCTAACTGCTTTGAATTTTCCAGAAATTTTTCCAAAAGATGAAAACCAGAAGACTACTGGGACAGTTGCCCTTACAAGTATTATACTATCGAGGTTTTCGTAGGAAGAATATCCTCCTGGATTATCAACACAACGATGCCAAGCAGGTCAATCCATGCTGAGATAATTATACAGCAAGAACCACTTCACCGCCACTGTACTGACAACTACCTTCCTTGCGTCAACCCTGTGCTTCTTAGAAAACTTTAAAACATTGAGCCAAGAATAGACAATGGCAATGCAAGAGGCTCAGGTGTACCAATAGATGCCTTCAACAAAATCAGTCACCCAGGCTAAGGTCCTGGCTGAAAACATCCCAGATGGATGGACCTCAAAAACCGTATGCTGAGCAAGTGAAGTCAGACACAAAAGGGCATCTGCTGTACTATTCAATCTATACAAAATTCTAGAATAGGGAAAAATAATCTCTAATGATAGAAAACAGATCAGTGGTTGCCTGCGGTGAGAGATTTTTGCAAAAGACCCAGAAGAAAATTTCTAGGATTTCAGAATTGTCCGCTATCTTTATGGGGGTAGTAGTTAGACAAATGTATGCATTGATTAAAACTCACTCTCAACACCATCAAGTCAAGTTTAAGGAAGGAAAACCAGCTTTTCCATCATCGTACATTCTTTCCAAAGCTATTATAAATAGAATAAATTATGGCTTTAGCTTGCAAAAATCTAGCTTTTTGAGGTTTATAAATCTTAACAGTTAAACTGTTGTCTCCATTGGAATTTGAACAAACTATTTTGAAAATGAAGCGCTGAGATTTGACATTTTGTTTTATGTGGTTCTCTCTTCCCCTACGGGAGAAATGATAGGTGTCAAAGTGAGTAGGGATGAGAAACACACCCAGGAATTAAAAACATTATCTTCCTACAATTGCATGGTTGTAACTTCTATGAGGCCCCTTTAAATAATAAGCTATTGTCAGAATCAATAGAATATAATCTCCATGAAGACCAAGATATTTGTCTCTTTTTGTTAATTTTCTCACTGATGAATCTCCAGTGCATGGAACAGTGTCTGGCAAGAGAAAGTGATCAATAAATGTTTGTTGAATGACTAAATTGATAAGTTCTGGTGTACAGTATGCATTTCAAACTGTCATTCAGCTGTGCTTTCTATACCAGAGCGTGGAAGCGATCTTCAAGGTATTCATAGTTAAGGATTTTCATAATCAATATATCCTTTCTCTGAAGTGGTCCTACAACTCCAAATGGATTGTTTTCCTTGACTTCATGGTTATTTCCAAGAGAAAGACTTAATTTCCAGCAGATTGCAATAGAAACACATCACGGGTGGTATTCTTGATGATCTTTTAACACTATAACAGTTGATTGTTTCCTCATGCCTCTTCACCTTAGCTTAAACCTGGCTTTTCACTAATGGCCTCATATTCCCTTCTCACTTGGTTGTGAGCCTCTATTCCAACTGCCACTTCACTCTGGAACCAAAGGAGGAATCATCATCTTCCTGATCTTTATTGATACCTCCTGGTCATTATCATTTTGTGATTGCCCTGAAGAGTAGCCAAACAATTGTTGTATCAGAATCATCTAACAGTTTGTAGCTCTAAGACTTAATTAAGGTACAGCGCCTGTCAAAAATATACCGGTTTAAAATTATGGCGATACAACAGCAGAGATTCTGAAGTCATTTATGACCATGAGTGTGGGAAGCACCGTCCTTCTAGAAGCTGCAATGTTATCCAATACTCTTTCCCTGTCAGGTAATGAGGAAGCACGGCAATGGATGGTTCCCTTTTGTGGAAGAAGAATACTTAGCTTCAAGAAAGCTTGAAGTTCACGCATTTTTCTTAAATTAGATTCCTCATTAATTACCTTTTCCACAAAGAGGTAATTATCATCAGAACTGATGTAAGCAGTTAAGGAGATGCCGCTTGCTGTTCTTCCTGCTTGTTGACTTTTCCCTCTTTCTTTATTCCATTTGGCTATCTGGAATATTAGAAATATGCATGTCTTTCTATTTTTACAAAATTGTCTGTGTGTATGTGTGTGTGTCTCCACATCATGAAAACATGACTGAAATAAAATATCATGAATAGAGTCTTAGCACACAGAGTCTATCTGCAGTCCTGGAAGATGGGAAAGCACTAATATTCACGGAGAACTTAACATTATGAAATTTGCCCCCAATTGTTTTGATCTTTATTTTATTGAGGAAGTTTTCAAATTTTCCATCATGACAAACTGTTAGTTTTATAATTACATGGTAAATATGTTGAGTAAAGCATACAATTTTCTGTTATCCATTGTAGTTTTTGAACTATACCTCTCCTTGTCCTCAGCAAATGTGGCGTCATGTGTTAGTACACAAGCAAAGACTTTCAACATAACAGTGCTTTACAGTGACAAGAATTATGCTGGGCTATCTCTATGCTAAGACGATGGAGTGTGAAACCACAATATATAACTCCAAGTGTTCCAAAGTTACAAAACACTTGTCTACCAAAACTCAAAAAGAGCATACAAACTTGCATAGAAAATAAACCTAGGGGTCAAGGCCAGTGGCTAAGTGGTTAAGTTTGTGCACTCTACTTCGGTGGCCCAGGGTTTCACAGGTCCGGATCCTGGGCTTCGACATGGCTCCTCAAGCCATGGTGAGGTGGCATCCCACATAGCACAACTAGAAGGACCTACAACTAGAATATACAACTATGTACTGGGGGGCTTTAGGGAGAAGAAGAAAAGAAAAAAGATTGGCAACAGATCTTAGCTCAGGTGTTAATCTTAAAAAAAAAGAAAAGAAGCCTATAAAAGTTCATAAATGAACCACAATATTATCTGCTACAAATAATATACTGATTGTAATGTCCTGAGCCTCTCCCGTCCTTAGGTAGCCGGAAATTATAACAAAATAATCCTTTTCACCTTTGGAAGCCCCACCATTTCTCATACCAACCACCCCATTGCTTCCTCAGAGAGAACAGGAAATTAACCTGAATATCACGCAAAAGACAGCATTACTGATGTAAAATCTTTGTTTAAAGACAATAACTTCAATAGCAGAGGGAACTCTGCCATTGCAGGTTTCAGATAACCTCCATATTTCTCAGATTTCCTGCTAACTCATGAATGCCATATTGTGTCTGAAGCTATTTCTTTCCAATAGTCCATTTTAAATCAAAGAAATATAGACTGAGGAAAATTTTGGCTCTAAAATCCTAAGCCACTCTAATTATACTTGGGTAATCATGGGAACATCTCTGGAACCGCCAGAGGACCGGCCAAACTACCATTGTACTAACCAGCTTATAAATGATACAGAGTCTAATTTTATTTTTTTGCTAAGTGATTCCTATGAGGCCTTTGGGATGTCAGTATAAAGTCCTGCGATGTAGAATATTCATCCGTAAAATGGAGAACAATGCCAATCTACATCATAAATATTTTCCCAATCTGATGCTGAAAATCCACTGTAGGGCATAAGGCCAGCAAATAGGATATGAATCACACATATCCATTTATTTGTTGATCCACAATCAACAAATATTCATTTTTAAGTCTACTATATGTCAATGATGTACTGGGCTCTAAGATGTTAAAAGATGCTAAATGCTAAATCAGACATACTCAGTTCTGGCCCTCTTGAAACTTAATACCCAGGAAAGTGCTTTCCTTGTAGATGATCAGGACTTGTAAGTTCCAATCAATGCTATTATCATCAGCAAGTGACCAATGTGATACATTTCTTTTGTACAGGATACAGCTGGACAAAAGAAAAGAATAAAAAAGTAACCAACACATTTTTAACAGGCCTCACACTCTTTGTCACCTTGCTTTCAATATTTTTGCTTTCCTTCAAGGGACATAATCCAATGGTCAATTTCTCCCAGCAAGTGAGGTTTGGGGAAAATTTACCTTGTGAACAATTTCTTGTGGCCTCACTCTTTCACCACACTCTTTTCCGTGCTCTTGAACTAAGGAGACCTTGATTAAAGTCACTTGCTCTAATCCTATTATTTTAAAATACGGCTGCTCCCACTTTGAGGGTTTCTGCTGGACCATACGATGGCAAAGCCGCTCTGAAGCAGAAGCAGGTAAATTTCAAAATGACAGCTCCAAAAATATCCACTCTCCTTTTGTTCTCCTTCCAACCCTTTGCTCTCAACACCTCTGCCCTGACGCATTGCTTTACCCTTCCATAATTACTGCTCCAAAGGTTTTCCAAGAGCAAAGAGTATTTATGATTTCATCTGCTCCTGAGTCCTTAGTGGAAAAGGATTGTTCCTGATTCTTACTAATTCCACATTCACATTGTTAGCACAAAAATCATATTATTTCTTTTATATTTCCCTCAGCTTCATATTTCTTCTGTTTCCTTTTTCTGAGCCAACACTAAAAGAATATTTTCAAAGAAAAAATGTTCTTTCCCTATTGCCCTTCTGAGTTTCGCGTTCGTCCTTCCAACCTCATTTCCAACCCTTGTTAAGGGATGCATCACAAAAATATAAGAAAGTTCTTTGTGCTTTTCCTGTACCAGCCAATTATTCTAATTTGTTCTGTCTCTAAAGAATGGAATGAGAAATCAACACAAAGGCCGATTATGCAGTCGGTTCCAAGGGAAAGATCTGAGAATCGTCTATTTACTAATGAAGCTCAGTGTGTGTTAAGGGTTGACAGAAGCAATCATCAGGAATTTTCATCCTTTAAATTAGTGTTTTTCACCAGATGCACATCTTTCATTTTGGATAATATATTCTTTAAGTTCAGGATACAGCTGGACAAAAGAAATGAAAAAAATAACCAACACATTTTTAAGTAATAACACAGTAATGTAACTATCATCTTTCTTGAAGAATTCAGCCTACTTTATGGACACAATTTAGTACAAACTCATAAGAAAGCTAACAAAGCCCAAAACCACTTCACAACAGGCTGGAGAGGTGAAGGTCAAAAATGATTATTGCCAGGCCCAGGAGGCTGCGGCACCTGCCAGAAACAGCACAGGACAAGAAAATCCGGAAGACCGTGCTCTAATTCAGTGATTCCTGTAAGCATTAGTGTGATCTGAGTGAACTCAGCCTGTCCCACTTTTTCCAGTTATAAAAACCTATAGCATCCTCTCGGTAGAATGAAATATCGGATCTGAAAAGTTGCAGATCTCTTTAAGAAAGAAACAAAACAAAAATCACATTTTCTAACCAAAATGGAATAGTTCCATCAGCCAATGGAGACAATAAAAATCTGCTTTGTACCAAATTACGTATAGCAATTTCTTTTTTGAAATCTATCTTTTGTGACGTCATTATTGGGATGAGGAATTTAAGGGAATAATAACTAGAATAAGTAATGGTTTCAGGAATCAAGGTCATTAAGTTCATGTTCCAACTTTGACCTTGACCTCGGCTTACAGAGAACCTAGTGAGATGTCCCAATACTTTATATCCACCATGCATGTGAGAAACAATATGTGGAGACAAACCCTCACATACATATCCCCTATGTGGTGGTTTTAATACAGTCTCCAAAATTCTTTGCCATTCATCCTATGCAGAGGTGGGCATTTCCCCTTGAATTGGGGCAGGTTTTCCAGAGCTTTAAACACTAGAGTAGGGATCAGGAAACTACGGCTGGTGCACCAAATCTAGGCCTCTTCCTGCTTTTGTAAATAAAGCTTTATTGGAACACAGCTATGTTCATTAATATATATATTGTCTTTGGCTGTTTTCACATCATAGCAGCAGAGCTAAGCAGTTGCTACAGAGACTATATGGCACACAAAGGCTAAAATAATGATTGTCTGACACTTTATAGAAAAAGTTCTCCAACACTTGCAACAGAATATAACAGAAGTGATGCTATGTAATGTCTAAGACTAGGTCATAAAAAGTCATGCAGCTTTTGCCTGGTTCTCTTGGAATGCTTGAGTCCTGCACACTCATTCTTGGGATACTCTATTTTGAACCCTAACTACCATGTTTTGAAAAGTCCAAGCCACATGGGCAGCCATCTGTAGGCACTCCAGTCAATAGCCCTAGTTGGGCCCAGTCTTCAAGTCATCCCATCTCAGGTGCCAGACATGTGAATGAAAATTTTCTAGATGATTCCAGCCCCAGCCATTTTAATCTCCATAAGCTGAGGCTTCAGACATCAATCATGGAGTAGAGACAAGCCATCTCCTGTGTACTATTTGAATTGCTAACCCACAGAATCGGTGCACATGATAAAATTTGTGTTTATGTACCACTAAGTTTGGAGTTCTTTGTTACGTGGCAATAGATAATTATAGCATTGTGTCTTTACACAAGAGATCTACATTTGACAGAGTACAGACTTAGACATGAATGTTGACTAAAATGTAAATGTATACAAATATTTTATACCTATAGAAACTAATCTATATTATCCATAAAAGGAGGGGCCCTTGATAAGAACTAACATTTTTTCCAGTATTTATTATAATAAATTCTTGCATTGTATGGAGCTTCTCTTTTAACTCTCACATCAACTCCTTGAGAGAAGTAATATTATTATCTCTATTTTATAGATAAGAAAACTGAGGTGAAAACAGATAACTTGCCCAAGAGTACTCATCAAGTATATTTTAGAGTTAGAATTTGAACCCAGCGAGTCAAGCTTTAGATCCTTTTCTCTTAGTCACCAAGCTATATACTGAGGAAGGAGAAGAAAGCTGAAGTCATTCCCTAATGTTCAAGAAGTTAGACAGAAGCTTAGCAGGCATGGTTGAAAGAAGACAGGACTGGGAGTCCTAAGTCCAGAACTCTGGCTATATGATGAATTCTCCTCTCATCTAGATATAGGTTTGTTAAAAAAAAAGAAAGAAAGAAAGAAAGAAAAGCAGTGCATATTTTGGTTATTAACTTCTTATTTAAAAAAATGATTAACGAAAAAGGTAAAGAATTTTACCTAGGAGTTATTTTCCAATGACCCAAATTATCGATTCAAAACAAAATCTTCATTAAGTCTCCATTCCATAAGAAGTCTTTCCCATTCTTAATTTTTAAATGCTTTTTCTGTCCACTCTGGGCCAAAGCTTGAAGCTTAATTCAACATTTTGGAAATAATATGATGAAATAGTCGTAACACAGCAAGTCTCCATATTCCACTGCCCACTGAAATAGAGGCAGTAAATTAATTTTCCAGATAATTTAGGCAATAAAAAATATTTTTTCATACATGCAAAGATAGAAGTTACTTGTGTAATAAAGTAAATGCCTAAACACAATCTTTCTGGTCAAATACATTGATTCAGATATGGACACTAACCTGAATTCTACTCCTATGCTAATGCCCAGTGGCAGGTCGCATATGGCTTCTAAAGGGTATTTCAGTGCCTTGGGCCAAATTCATCCTATAAAATGTGGTATTATTAGTAGTATCAGAAGACAGAGTGTGACTGGCTGGACATAAATGAAGACCCGAGGATAGATAATATCATGGACAAATTATGTTGAGTAAGGTATTATTTCAGTCTAGGGAATAGGTCATCAAGGACAGAACCAGAAAGAGATTTACAATCAAGTATATGAAGCCAGAGCTGGTGAGAAATGAGTGGTGAATGGTTAGAATAGGCAGGTTCTAAGAACTTCAGCCAGGGAGGAGGATGGGTTGGACAGACCTGGTAAGAAATATTTCTGCATCCTCAGCCAATCCTTCCCAAGTTGGCCACCTGTAAGGGTAGGCATTTAAGAAATCTTTGACCTAACGAGGACATGAGATTAATAATCTCACCCAATGGGCATGAATTATTCTCCTTAGTGCTGTCAGAAATAAGAAGTCATCCTAGAGCAAGGATCAGCAAACTTTTTCTGTAAAGGGTCAGATAGTAAATATTTTGGGTTTTGTGGGCCATACATCTCCATTGCAATGACCTCATTCTGCTATTGTGGTAAAGAAACAGCCATATACAATACATTAATGAATGGGTATGGCTGTGTTCAAGTAAAACTTTATTTACAAAATTAGGCATCAGGTAGGATTTGATCATTAGGCCACAGTTTGCTGACCCCAGTTCTGGATTAGTGCCTGTGAAAGACCACAGCTGAATGAGTCATGAGACCTAAGTTCCAGTTCTCACTGTACCACTTTCTACCTGGGTGAACTTGGCTCATCCTTTTATCTAAATGGGTCACTATATTAGTCAAGGTTCTCCAGAGAAACAGAACCAACAACATGTGTATATGTATATATATATAGAGAGAGATTTATTTTAAGGAATTGGTTCATGTAATTGTGGAATGCTTGGTAAATCCAAAATCTTCAGGTTAGACAGTCTGGAGACCATGGGACGAGTTTCAGTTCAAGTTCAAAGTTAGTCCACTGGTAGAATTCCTTCTTGCTAGGGGGAGGTTAGTCTTTGTTCTATTAAGGCTTCAGCTGATTAGATGAAGCCCACCCTTATTATGGAGGATAAATCTTTCCTCCAAGTTCACCAATTTAAATGTTAATCTTATCCAAAAACACCATCACTGAAACATCCAGAATAATATTTGACCAAATACCTGGGCATGGTGGACCCTCCAAGTTGACACGTAAAATTAACCATCTCAGCCACAGTTTCCTCAACTTTTAGTAGGGAATTTGACTTATTTGACCTATTTTGATCCTTTCCAGAGATAATATTCTAGCCGTAATTTTGTACATGGTGGGCAGCAGAGGAGAAGAGCCCATTTGCCTACTCAGATGACACCTAGACAGATAAAATTCTGTCTTCTGTCTCCAACTCATTAGGAAGAATGTCGAAAATACAACAGCACTTATATCTGCTTTTGCTAACATATGATAGGTCTAGAACTGACCTACGCTCTCGAGTCCCATGCAACGTTGTTTCATCAATGGGAGACTTGACTTGCTAAGATTAGAAACAGAAGAGTGTGGTGGGTGAAAAGCTGTCCAAGGATCTAAGTCCACATAGCCGGGAGCAGGAGAAAAGAATGGGTCTCTGAAGTATCTGCTCTGAGCCAACACTAATTCCACAGCATAAGAATGTAATTCAGGGAACCAAAATGCTCTTTTTGTTTGTTTGTTTGTTTCAAATTGGCACAAATCAAGCATATTGGCAAATGAAGAGCATTAGTCATCACAAACTCCTTTTTAGAGATGACTTTCTCAAATTATTTGACTCAGTGTAGACCATGATTTGGCTCCAGCAACTACAAGCCAGAGCTTCTCATTCCCAGGTCCCTCCCAAAATATCCATAAGTAGGAATTTGACATCGGTAGGTTTTGACGTCTCCCCAGGTGATTATAATATGTAACCAGGGTTGAGAACCATCAACATATCCAATTCTAGACATATAATAGAGATCTAGAGAGAATTTAAATTGAACTTGGTTTAAGCAGTAAAATAAGCTCTGCCTTTACAGGCTGGAGCTAGAGAAGGGCTATGGATTTAACAGGATGAGAAGATAAAGAACACCAGGGAGGAAATCAAATGCTTTCCACCTGTGTTTAGCTAATTGCCACTCAGATAATTCAAACAATCTCAGAGCACCTGAACCCTGAAATTCCTTAGTTCTGTTTAAAAAATAAAAGTAACTTCAAGTGAACAAACCCTGAGAATTATGTAAATAATAAAGAAAGATATCCTATTTTCTGTATTAGTTACTTTCATATATACCATTTTGCTTTCCTAATATAAACTAGATATCTTTCCATTTTACATATGAGGAAAACAAAGCTGAAGAAGCTCAGTAATATTCTCAAGGCCACTTATTAAGGGTGTGGTAGGCAGAATAATGGCCCCTAAAGATGCCATCACTCTAATCCCTAGAACCTGTGAATATTTTACCTTACGCGGCTAAGAGGACTTTGTAGATACGACTAAAGTTATAGACCTTGAGAAAGAGAGGCTTTCCTGGATTATCTTAGGAACAGGTCTAATCACACAAGTCCTTAAAAGCAGAGAACCATTCCTAGAAAGAAAGGGAGGGAGATGTCATAATAGAAGCAAGGTCAGAGGGATGCAAGGTTGCTGGCCTTGAAGATGGAGAAAGGCGACCCTGAGCCAAGGACTACAGGTGGCCTCTAGAAGCTGGTAAAGTCCAGGAAACAGATTCACCCCTAGAGCTCGCAGAAAGCAATGCAACCCTGCCAACACCTTTACTTCAGCCAAGTGAGACTCGTGTTAGACTTGTAAGATAGTAAATTTATGCTGTCACTAAATTTGTGGTAATTTGTATAAAAGCATTAGTAAACAAATACAGCAGTCCTATGAGAGTCAGGCTATGTATTTAGATTCAAGTGTTTCTAAAATAGAGTCTAGTTTTAAGATTGACAGAAGGGGCAGCTTCAGTGGGGTCCTACTATGCACCTGGGGCAAAAGCAGCCTAATACAAAGTAGTGACTGCAGTAGGCTCTGCCCCACACCCAGGGTAGCAGGGAACTTGATCTACTGTAGCAGCAGCATAGCCTGAGTGGGGACCCATCCTCCTGCCCCATACCCATCAACACTAGTAGGTCTGATCTTCTGGCATCTGCTGTGCCAATAGGCCCAACATGTCCCAGCCCTCTACTCAGTAGCATTAAGAGATCCAGGCTTGGTGTTTCCTGAAACCCATACCCACAGCACTGAGAAACCCAGAGACCACCTACTGGGATTGAAGTTCTGCAAAGAGAAAGAAAACAACAAAACAACAACAGAAGAAGATTGAGAAGTTCAGAATGAAAAGGGGAACAATGGAATGGGTAAAAATAGGGGTAAATATAATAGACTATCGTTCACCTCATGAGTTTCTTAAATCCTATTTGATGGTTACAGAAAAAATTATGACACTATGTGACATGTTCTTAACATATATAAAGGAAATACTAAAGAAATTCATACTTAAAAAAGGGGGGAGGTTTAAGAGAGCTAAATGGAAGCAAAACTTTGAAACTCCTCTTGAAGTAATAAAACACTGATTTTAGTAGGCTGTGATAAGTTACACACATATACTGCAATATCAAGAGCAACCACCAAGAAAACTATCCAGAACAATATACTCAAAGGATTATAAATAAATTAAAATGGAATTATATAAAAATGTTTAAGCAACCCACAGGATGGCAAGAAAAGAGAGGAATGAGAAACAAAGGTAACAAACAGAAAAACAAATAGCAGGCCTAATCTTTAACCTAGCAATAATTACATTAAATGTAAATGATCGAAATAATCAATTAAAAGGCAGAGACTAGTAGAGTAGATTAAAAAAATAGCAAGCATGATTCAACTATATACTATCTATAAGAAACTTACTTCAAAGATCATGATGCAGGTAGTTGAAAGTAAAAGGATGAAAAAGAGATATCATGTGAACCTTAATCAAAAAAATCAGGAGTGGCTATATTAACATCAGATAAAGTAGAATTCAGAGCAAAGGAAATTATTAGCAGGAAAGAGGGACACTATATAAGGATAACAGGATCAATCCACCAAGTGATGCTAAATGTGTATGTACCAAACAATATAACTTCAACAAAATACATGCAGCAAACACCAAAAGAGCTGAGAGGAGAAACTGAAAAATCCACAATCATTATTTGAGACTTCAGTACAGCAATTGATAGAACAACTAAATAGAAAATCAGCAAGGATATAGAAGAACTGAAAAACACCATCAATTAATAGGTTCTAATTGACATTTATAGAGTACACGCTACTTGACAAGAGCAAAATACACATTCAAGCATCCATGGAGCATTCACCTACAGACCATAGGTGAGTCATATAGACTGAGTCATAAAACCTACATTAGCAGATTTAAAAGAATTAACATCATACAGAGTATGTTTTCTGACCATAATGGAATCAGACTAGAAATTAATAACAGAAAGACAACAGGAAAATCTTCAAATACATGGAAACTAAATGACACTTCCAAATAACTCATGGGACAAAAAGGAAGTCTCAAGAAAATTTTTAAAAAGTCATACTATAAAAGAAAATGAGGGCCAGTCACAGTGGCCTAGGTTGACACACTCCACTTTAATGGCCCAGGTTCAGTTCCTGGGCACAGACCTACGCCACTCGTCAGTGGTCATGCTGTGGTGGCAGCTCACATACAAAACAGAGGAAGATTGACAACAGATGTTAGCTCAGGGAAAATCTTCCTCAGCAAAAATAAAAAAGAAAAGAAAATGAAAATACAACAGATCAAAATTTGTGGGATAAAGCTAAAGCAATGCTAAAAAAGAAGTTTATAGCACTAAATTAGAAAAGAGAAAATATCTCAAAGAAGCAATAATTTAACTGTCTATATTAAGATACTAGAAAAGGAAGAGCAAAATAAACTCAAAGCAAGCAGAAGGAAGGAAATAATAAAGATATAACAGAAATGCATGAAACTGAAAACATGAAAACAATGGGGAAAAATCAATGAAACAAAAGAATGGTTCTTTGAAATAAACAACCTAATCAATAAATATTCAGCAAGACTAACAAAGATAAAAAGAGCACACAAATCACAAATGTCAGAAAGGTAATCAGGGATGTCATGACATACCCCGGAGGATAATAAGGGACAAGTTATTACGAACAAGTCTACACTAAAAATTCAAAAATGTAGAAGAAATGAACCAGTGTTCCTAAACTACAAACTACCAAAACTCAGCCAGGATGAAATAGATAATCTGAATTTCCCTATAACCATTAGAAACACTGAATTTTTCATTTAAAGACTCCCCAAAGAAAGCTTAGATGTTTTCACTTTTACCCAAGATTTAAAGAATTACCACCAATTTTACATGATTTTTATAAGAAATAGAAGTAGAGAGAACACTTCTTAACTCATTTTATGAAGCCAGTATTACCTTAATACCAAAACCAGAAAAAGATAATATGGAAGAAAACTACAGACCAATATTTCTCATGAATTTAGCTGTAAAAATCCTCAGTCAAATATTAGTAAATTAAATACAGACATATATCAAAAGAATAATATACCATGTCCAAGTGGGATTTATTCCAGTTATACAAAGTTGGTTAAATATTTGAAAATCAAACAATATAGTCTACCATATCAATTGGCTACAGGGAAAAGATCATGTGGTCATATCCATTAATGCAGAAAAAGTATTTGACAAATTCCAATCTCATTCATGATCAAAAGAAAACTAAAAACTCTAAGCAAACTATGAAAAGAGAGGAAACTCACTGAAAGTCAGAAAGATGTTCTACAAACAGCCTAACAATATAATTAATTGTGAAAGATTGAATGCTTTCTTTCTAAGATCAGGAACAAGGTCATGATGTCTACTGTCACTACTTTCATTCAACATATTACTGGAGGTTCTAGGCAGCAAAATAAAAGAAAAATAAATACATAAATTTAAAAGTTAAAAATTTTAAAATTTTATTTAAAAGATAAAAGGAATGTAAATTTGAATAAGAAGAAATAAAACTATCTGCAGATGACTTGATTATCTAAATGGAGAAAATGCCAAGGAATCTACAAAAACCTTGTAGAAATAATGTTAGTCAATGTTTTAGAGTATGAGATCAATACAAATATCAATTGTATTTCTATAAATTAATAACAAACATGGGGAAGCCTAAATAAAAATTGCAATGCTGTTTACAATTCATCTGAATAAAATTAAATATTTATATGTAAGTCTAATAAGACATTTACAGGATCTGTATGCTGAAATTTACAAAATGCTGATTAAGGAAATAAACAAATCCCAAATGAATATAAAGACATACCTTGTTCATGGATTAGAAGATGTAACATAGTAAAAATGTCAATTCTCCCCAAGTTAATAGGCTTAACACAATTGATATAATATCCTCAAGGTTTTTGTAGACAAACAATCTTATGCTAAGATTTATATGGCAAGGAGAGGCCAAAGAATAGCTAAAACAGTTTTTTAAGAGAAAAACAAAATGGGAAGAATTAATCTACCAGATTTCAAGATTTTGCAGTATTGGTGGAGGGATAGATATATAAATCAATGGAACAGAATAGAGAACCCAGAAATAGACCCACACAAATATACTCAACTTATTTTTGACAACAGTGCAAAAGCAATTCAATGAAAGAAGAGTAGACTTTTCAACGATGGTACTAGAACAATTGGACATCCATAGACAAAAAAAAAATGAACCTTGACCTAAACTTTCACACCTTATATAAAAATTAAATCAAGGATCATAATCTTAAATGTAACAGTGGGAGATTTTCAGGAAAAAAAATCAGACAAAATCTTTGGCATCTAGAACTAGGTGAGTAATTCTTAGACTTGAGACCAAAAACATGATCCATAAAAGCAAAAATTGATAAATTGGATCTCATCAAAATGAATTAAAAAATGCTTCATAAAAGATCCTTTTAAGTGGATGAAAAGACAAATTACACTCTGTGTAAACATGTTTGAAAATCCTATGTGAGACACATGACTTGTATCTACAATATGTAAAGAACTCTCAAAACCCAACTTAAAAAAATCCAGTTAGAAAATGGGCAGAAGACATGAACAAACATTTCACAGAAGAGAAGATACGCATGGCAAATAAACACATGAGATGTTCAACATCGTTAGCCAGTAGGAAAATGCAAATTAATACCATAATGAGATATCAGAGAATAGCAAATTAAAAAAATAGCGACAACATCAAATGCTGGTAAATACAGATGGAAAAGTTGGGTTACATTGCTAGTTGAAATATAAAAGGTTTAGCCACTCTGGAAAACAGTTTGATGGTCTCTTTAAAATCTAAAAATATATTCACCTGACAGCCCAGCAATTACACTCTTGAATATTTATCCCAGAGAAATGAAAATTTAAGTTCACCCAGAAATTTACGCATAAATATTCATAGCAGATTTATTTGTAACAGTCAAAAACTGGAAACTACCCAAATGACCTTCAACGGGTGATTGTTTAAACAAATTGTGATATCCTCTTACCTTCTTATCAATAAAAAGGAACAAACTATTGACAGCTGCAAAAATTGAGATGAACTTCAAGGAAATGATGCTGAGTGAAAAACAAAAAAAAGCCAATCTCAAAAGATTACATAATTCATGATTATGTTTATATATCATTCTTAAAATAACAAAATTGTAGAGCAGGAGACCAGATAGGAATTGCCAGTGGTTAGAGATGGAGGGAGAAGGTGGGGGTGCCTATAAACAGTTAGCAGGGGAGAACTTTGTGGTGATGGTACAGTTCCTATCCTGATTGTGGTATGGTTACACGAATTTACACATATAATAAAATTGGGTAAAATTACATACGTGCACACAAAATATGAATGCATGTATAACTGGTGAAATTTGAGTAAAGTCTATGGACTATACCAATGTCAGTTTCCTGGTATTAATACAGTACTATATTCATGCAAGATGTCGACTTTGGGAGAAGCTGGATGAAATGTACATGGAGTTATCTGCATATTTCTCTGTAATTTCTTGTAACTCTATAATATTTCAAAATAAGTTTTTTTAAAGTGGTTCTAACCTAAGACAGTAGTAACGGGTATAGAAAGGGTTAGTGAGGTCCATGTCAGGGAGACTAAATAAACTGCTGAACAAAAGCCAAGGCTTGATGACAGGAGGTTTTAGTGGCCCAAGCAAAACTAACACAGTAATCTTGGTTGTAAGCCCTAAAGATTTTTAAACACAATTCCTAAACAGAAGTGTCCAGATTTTAGCAATGGCAGCAGATTAGAGGTATGGCTTCCCAAAATGACAACTTTAAAAGAGACCATGCTAAGTCAATGTATATGTTAGTTTTAAAAAGACCAGTCACAATATTTAAATAGTACATACCTTAACCAAATTATTCTAGGGCCGCCTGGTGGTGGAGCAGTTAAGTGCACACGTTCCACTTCAGCAGCCCAGGGTTCGCGGGTTCAGATCCTGGGTGCGGACATGGCACCACTTGGCAAGCATTCTGTGGTAGCCGTCCACATATAAAGTAGAGGAAGATGGGCATGGATGTTAGCTCAGGGCTAGCCTTCCTCAGCAAAAAGAGCAGTATTGGCAGCAGTTAGCTCAGAGCTAATCTTCCTCAAAAAAGAAAAAAAATTATTCTAGGTATCCAGCTATACCAGATGGACCAGCAGGGTTTACTGTGCCTTCAGTCTTATAATAAGACAGTAAAAAGACCCCCCATAAACCTCGACTACAATCAGATCTCCTCATAGGAAGACTAATTTCAAAGAAGTAGCAGGAGTTCAAAAACTTAAGCAGTGGCTCCTAAATTTGGCTGCATTAAAATCATCTGAAGAGCTTTTGAAAAATCCTCATGTCCAGGGTGCATCCCAGATCAATAGAATTAGAATCTCTTGGTTTTTTTTGGAAGATTAGCCTTGAGCTAACTGCTGCCAGTCGTCTTCTTTTTGCTGAGGAAGACTGGCCCTGAGCTAACATCCATGGCCATCTTCCTCTACTTTTTTTATATGTGGGATGCCTGCCACAGCATGGCTTGCCAAGCGGTGCCATGTCCACACCCAGGATCCAACCTGTGAAGCGGAACGTGCGCACTTAACCGCTACGCCACCGGGTGGCCCCTAGAATCTCTGATTCTCTGAAAATGAGTTCAAATCTCAGTCATTTTAAAGCTCCTCAGATGGTTTCAATGTCCAAAATCGAGAACCAAGAGACCAAGCAGAAGAGGATGTTCTACAAAGACTCTTAAGCCTTTCACCCAATCAGATTTCCCACCCCCAAAAATGGGTAAAGAAGGCTAGATTTTGTCCATATTTGTTTAATTTTAATTAGCAATTGTGATTTGCCCAAAACCTGGACCGTGTTTCCCATAAATTTCAAGTTATTATCCAAGCTTTTCAAACTCAGGGCTTAGGAGTTTCCCACGAGCAGAGATTTCAAATTCTCACACAGGGGAAATCCCTGGCAAACCAGGACAGCCGGCCACTGTGCATTGAAATGTACAGCATTCTAAATGACGCTGCCACCGATTTCACACGCCGGGCATTCTCCATTACGACCACGAACCTGCCTTAGTTAGTCCAAATCTTTTCTGGGTGACACTCTTCTTCACCCAGTGGTGAACTATCCTAAGAACAACTTGGCCCTCCACCAGAGCGGATGTCCTCAAACTTCAAAGTGCATGAAAATCACCTGCAGGGTCTGTTAAAACAGAGATTGCTGGGTCCCACCAGAGTTGCTGATTCCGTAGGTCTAGGCAGGGCTCAATAACTTGACTATCTCACACGTTATCAGGTGATGCTGATAAAGCTGGTCAGCTGACTAGACTTTGAGAAACTTTGTTCTACAGGCTTGAAATGTTAAGACAGTTAATGGAGGAACGCCTTCCCAGGTCCAGGTTCTAGCATCGTCAGCTATATTTTGTGAGGAGTAAGTTTTGTCCTTTATTGCACTGCCTGTTCTTATGTATCAGAGACTATTTGAAACAGAATGAAGAGAAGAAAAAAGAAATATATACATTTCCTTTTGCCGTACAAACTGCCCCTACTTCATATTTGTGAAAGAAGTTTGTTTTCCTAGTGGACTGGTTCTCAAACCTTGCTGCTCATTTGAGTTACCTAAAGAGCTTTAAAAAACGCCCGCGTCTGGGCTCCACCTCCAGAGATTTTGATTTAATAGGTCTGGGGAGGAGACCGGGCATGGAAATTTTTCAGAGTTCCCCAGGCGATTCTAATGTGCAGCAAATTTGTGAACTGCCTCCTGGCTTCAATCCAGCTAATGATCAGATATAAATCTAAGACACATGGGCTGTTGCTTGGGCTCTGTTGCTAAGTGTATTCCATTTTCTTCTCCTAGATGATTTGTACTATTGGAAATGACTGACAGTTGTGTTAATTCTCTGAAATGGATCGAATTTTCCAATTAGCTTGAACAAGCGAGGGAGAAGGGGTGAATACAATAATGTGTATCATTTACTTTTTGCCCTATGTGTTTAGCTAGAAGTTTTTGCAATTGAGGTCCGCTCTCCTCTTCATGCTAATGGTAATGCTTGTCCTAATGCAGCTCTAAATTTTACAAGGCCATAAGTAGACGGCAACACAAAGTACTTTCCCCCTCCCCCACCGGGCCCCTCTCAAGCTCCACTCCCCTTCTGCAATGCACACATGTGCATCAGTGCACTTGAGAGCAGAATAAGCATATTGACCTCCAAATCTTCTCCTTTTCAGCTTCTCTCGTATCAGGAGATGTCAGCACTTCGTGCAAGGACAAATGCTTGCCTTTTGGTGAGTAATGTAGACAATGCCTTCAAGAGACAAACAGCCCTGAGGGAGAGGAAAACAATCTTTCAAAAAGGTTGATGCTCAAAGGAGGCATTTTAAGTCATCTCAGCTTAGAGGTCAAATATCCAAAATAAAAATGGTAAAAGAAAGAAAGAAAGGAGGGAAGGAGGGGAGGAAGGAAGAAAGGCGGGAGGGAGGGAAGGAAGGGAAGAAAGAAGGAAGGAGTGAAGGAAGGAGGAAGGAAATAAAGATTTCCTTTCTCTTTGAAGTAAGGCAAATTTCTTTAAAAAAAAAGGAAAAAAATCTTAAAGCTTAAATGCCCTTTCCTAGTGCAAAGTATGCTTTCCCTTCTTTAAACTATTCCTCTTATTTCCTATATTATTCATGACGTTTAATTTTTGAAATAACACATGGCTGAAAACAAAAGCTAACCTCTTGCCCAGTGTGAATTAAATCGTCTTTTCCTGAGACCCACCTTCCATGTACAATGTTGGATTTGCCAGCGTAATTATTTTCTCTGTTTAAAATAAGTTGCAGCGTTTTGCCTTTTCAATATAGTTAATACAACTATAACAGACATGATAGGATGCCGCTTTGGTGATTTTCTTCATCAATGCAGTTTTGAAACTTGACAGTATATTTTTCAAATTCTAATGGGCTGAATAACGCGTTGGCAAGGTTAGAGAAGTAAAATAAATCCATGACATTCATGTGTGGTTTGCCCCTAGGGTGGATTGTTGTAATGAGGGGGATATTTGGGCCTTTCCCCAAGTCATTAAAACAGCCTCCAGCGAGCAGCCCCTGGTCCTCTTCAAGGGGAGGGGAAAGGATCTTTAATCATAATAATCCTCCGGGAGAAAGAATCTCGGAAATAAGACATCTGCTTCCGTGATCGTTGTTTTGCAGGATAACAGTGCTTGCTTTAGCAGCTTCTATTGCCATATGTGTACAATAAGTAAATGAACATAAACTTGAATGAACACATAAAACAGGGATAAACCCACCCAGCTTAACAAATCCACTCTCTCACCTGCTGTGCCCCGAAACATGGAAAAAGAAATCAGTGCATCATAAGGATTAGTAAAATAACAGTCTCTGTTAACAGCATTGACAGGAGGTCTAAGGATAATTTGATGTGGGGACTAACAGCCTAGCTGCTTAATTCTTAATACTGGCCTCTTTCACCACTCTTCTCCTAATCAGGGAATAAAAATTACCTATACATTTGCCTTAGAAGAACCCAAAAGTTAGTAATCCAAATGAATTTGTTTTCTTTTTTTTTTGTTTTGGTTTTTATCCAGTTTGAAATGAATTACATGACTGGTTTTTCTTCATCATTCATATAGTCAGTGTGGAAAACATTATAGTCGTAAATTTTGATGCAGTAAGATGAGAAAATTTAACATTGGTGTTCCCAAATCACTAATAATTAACCAATATTGTGTATAGTGCTAAAATCTTGGGGACTCTTTGATATTTAAAAAGCTCTGAAAACATTAATTTATCCTCATCACATTTCTCATACCTCATAACTAGGTATTATTAAAAGTCCTCAATATTTGTCAATGAAAATGTTTGTTAATTCTTACTGCTGCAAGAAAATCAAACTGTTGATGAAAGAAGTCTTATTTGGGCTTAGTAAAACAAGGATGAGAGTAGAAGATTTTTGTATGCTAACTTATGGTGATAATCAAATATGAAAAATAAATAGAAGTTTCGTGTGTTGGCGGTCATTCTAACACGTAGTTAATAAGTGCAGTTTCTCTGGCCATCAGCTTCTCACGTGTCTCCACTCTAACATGTTGGCTCAAGCACAGACAACGACTCCAAACAGACCTGGGTTCAAGTTCATGGCTATCTGTTACTAACTGTGTGACCTTGGGAAAGTTACTTAACCTTTCCTTCTTTGCCGTCATTTCCTTCTTTATAAAATAATGCTCATAATAATCATCACATATTTGCTATGAGTTAAATAAAGCAGAAATTTAAATCACTTAGGATATGGTCTGCCACATATGAACAACAAAAATGTTACCCGACACATTATTATATCTTTCCTAGTAGACTTTTCTTTGTAATTTTTTGTTTCTTTTAATATCTTTCTTCTTGAGTGTCACCTAAGTCCCTCCATTCAGCCAGTTCCTCTTACTTTCCTATTTAAAAACTACCTTCTGCATATTTCTAATGACTTGCCGCTCCTTCTATAACCCTTCTCCCATACCTCTTTTCAACCCCAGATAAACAAGACAGATTTAGGTGGAAGCTAATGAAGCTTTAGTTTCAGGGCTCCACACCTCTATGGGTGCATTGTTAGGTCCTAAGAGGAGCCCTAGAAATTAGTTCATGTAATCATATGTTTCTGCAAAATTTTCAGAAGTGAGATATCTAACTTCAATCAAATAAGGCCACTGTCTCTTTCTTTTCCAATTTTTCCTCCATTGAATTCTCCTTGTTTTCTCATTCTATTCCATTATATTAGAATATCCATAGGATTTGGGGGGATCTGGCTAAGGGGAAATTTGAGTTGAGGCTATTTTGTGATTTTCAGACACTACCATGTATAATTGACTATATACTGTCCCATTACAGGAATGACTTCCAGAAATACTCCTACTGCCTACTCTACTGCCTTAACTAGCAGTAAGACATAGAGGCGCAAGGACAAAGGCAATTTTACAACATGGCCATGTCTTACAGTTCACAGCTCTGAGAGCATGTTAGTTTGAAGAAGGAAAATGGAATTGAAAAGTATGAAGCCAGAAGATGTTCTGTGTAAAATTATTTCCATTATTGGACACATGATACATAAGTAAAAGTTTCAGTTCTCATCAATGCTTAGTCAAAACAGACATTTTCTCTTGTCAAAATTGATAATGGAGTATGTGTGTGTATATGTATATATAATGGGAATTATATCTAAGATTATTTATCAGAATTCCTGTAATGCGCAAACCCAGAGAAGTACTAAGATCAGTAATGCGTTTGTAATAGTATTTATGAGGAAGTAATCTATAGAGGTTTTCTCAAATTTAACAATTAATAAAAATTAACGTGACATTATCAATAATAAATTGTGAAAATGAAATAAACTTTTCTAAACTATTAATAATTAAAAGCAAATTCTAATCAACTATGTTAAAAGAAATCTATGTATATAAAATATATAGTTTGTTTCTTGGTGTATACATAAAATACAGACAAAGTTTGAAAAAAGAAGAACAGAATAAGGCAGAAGATACATTTAAGGTAAAATGGCCAAAAGTTTTCCAAAATTGATGAAAGGCTCCAGTGCACAGATTCAAGAAGTTGTGAAAGGGGCTGGCCTGGTGGCATGCTGGCATGTGCTCCACTTCGGTGGCCCGGGGTTTGCGGGTTCGGATTCCAGGCACAGGTCTACACACCACTCATCAAGCGGCAGCGTCCCACATAAAAAACAGAGGAAGATTGGCACAGGTGTTAGCTCAGGGACAATCTTCCTCACCAAAGAAAAAAAATTTGTGAAAACCCTGAGTAGAATGAATATAAAGGAAATTATATATAGGCACATCATAGTAACAATCCTAAAAATCAAAGACAAAACCTTAAGGAAACTAGGATGGGGGGAAGAAAAGGAAAATATAGTGTCTTCAAATTAATAACAAAATAAACCTGAAAGTTGAGCTGTCGACAGAGACAAGGGAGGCCATAAGAAAATGCAATATATATTAAAGTGATGAGAAAAAACATCCAAACTGGAATTTCTTTACCAAACAAAAAAAAATCCTTCAAAAGTTAAGATAGAATGAAGACAATCTCAATCTCAGAGAATTCAGACAATTTCAGAAAATGATGAATTAAGAGAATTTAGCATGAGCAATCCTTTATTGAAAGAAATACTCAAGGGAGTTATTGTGAAAGAAAAAAAGATGACCTCAGACAGAAACATGAAATGCAGAAAGAATGGGCAAATATGTGAGTAAATATAAATGGATTTTTCTATATAAAAGAAATAAAAGAATGCCTTATAGGTTTGAAAATATATGTAGGTCAAAAGATAAAACAAAATAAAAGGACAGGAGTAGGAAAAAGGATGTTAAAGTGTTCCAAAGTTCAAGATTTATTATAGAAATGGTAAAAAAAAAAAAAAACTGTAATAGCTCTAGTTTGCGTGTCATGATTCCAATAATAGCCATGTAAAGAAATGTATAATAACAGATTGCAATTAAAAATTTAAAAGAGGGAAAGTGGAACTAAAAACATATTTTATTAATTCAAATTATAAAAAATTAAAAGGACCTGAACACTTTGGAGGACAAAAAATAAATCACAACATATTAACTATTGATCCAAATATTTCAAAGACAATAATAAAAACAATAAATAAACTAAATGCACCATATATGGTATCATGCATTGCTTAGTGACAGGGATGTGTTCTGACAGATTCCTCATTAGACAATTCGTCATTACATGAAATCATGAGTGCACTTACACAGACCTAGGTGGTGTAGCCTACTACATATCTAGGCTAACTGATCTTGTAGGACAACCATCACATATGTGGTCCATCACTGACTAAATCTTTTTTATGCAGTGTGTGACTGTACAGGACTAAGGCTATCATACTAAATTTAAAAAATACAAAAAGCCTTTTTTGCTGCTTAGAAGTGACTCACTTTTATTATAAGGACACACAATGATTATAAATAAATATGAATAAAAGCGTTGTAAATGATATACTGTGAAAGAAAGAAAAGGTGTTCAATACTGTGTGCAGCTATTTTAATGTCAAAGTAAACTTTAAGAAAAACGTATTTACTGAAAAGTATCATAATGATAAAGGTGAAAATATAACAGGAAGATATCAAAACCCTAAATATGTAGGCACTCAGTAACTTTGATTTAACATACATAAAGCAAACATTTACAAAACTAAAATAAAAAAAAGGCATATCAACAATCTTAATAGAATTTAATACACTTCTCTCAATAGCTGACAGAACAAAGAGAGAAAATATCAGTTAGTTTTGAACAAACAAAATTTAAGAATTGATCTAACTACATTATGTAAAACAGTGCAGACAACTAGTATAGAATACACATTGTTTGCAAGTACATGTAGACCGTTACCAAATTCAATCTATGTAGTTTTAGAAATCAACTCTCAATAAATATTAAATGGTTAAAATCAATCAGAGCATATTATCTAACTGCAGTAAACTTAAGATAAAAATCAATAACTCAAATACAGCTAGGAAATCCTCAAATTCTTGGAAATTAGTGATAAACTTCTAAAAAGAAAAAGCTCTTGAGTCAAAGAAAAAGCAACAACAAAAAGCTTGTAAACCAAATGATAATAAAGATAGAACACAGAACTTATCAAAATTTGTGTACATCAGTATGAGCAACAAAAGATAATGGACTGAAAATCACTGATCTAATTCTCCAGCTAAAGAAACTAGAAAAAGAATGGCAAATCAAATCCAAAGAAAGTAGAAGAAAGGACAATTAGAAAACCTGTCTGATTTTTAATATATGAAACAACAGTTTTCAGACTCTAAACAGCAGGCAGCATAAAACCGTATCCCATAGAAAAGGGAAAGAAACTCGAAAAAGCCCTGTGATTGCACCAGCTTACTGCCTGAGGTCAGTTTCCAGACTGCTGTTAGGGAGGAGAAATCCAAACAAATCCTAGAAGAATTGCTGAGTTGAATAGACAGAGATCTTATCTCAGGGAAGCCAAAGCAGCTAGAATTTAGAGGTTGACTACTGAAAAACGGGAGCTGTGGTAACAAAGAGGTCTGAAGACGTTAGTGAGGATGTCTTGAGTATTTGGATAAATATTTACCTGCACATGCATGAGATAAAACTACTGAAGGTCAGGGGAAGAACCATTAGACAAGAGTTAGAGGAATAATTCCCAAACATCACATAAGAGTGAGAATAGTTTGTGTATATCCCAGCCAGAGTAGAAAAACCTTGTAACATATGGGTATAAGCATCCACAAAAGAATATAAGAAATAATTTAGACATATACTAAAGGGTTCTCTGTGATCTACTCTAAAAAGTTTGAAAGCATGCCTGGGAAAGATTGAGTCATTTGCAAGTAACTTAACTACAAGTCAGTATACTATCCAACACCCTCTAAAGTAACACAACAAAGGGCAACAACTTAAAATTCACATTGTCTGACCAGCAATAAAAAATTTCTTGGCTTGCAAAGGAACAAACAGGAAAAAAACTGACAGGAGAATTAGTCAATAGAAACTGATCTAGAAATAACACAGATAGTCAAAGTAGCTACTATAAATATGCTCCATATATTCAAGAAGGTAGAAAAAAGTGAGCAGGATGAAGAGAGAAATGGAGAAAATTAAAGACAATTCAAATGAAACTTTCAGAGATTAAACATATAATACCTGAAATGGAAAAATAAACAAACAAATATTGGAAGGGATTATCAGCAGACTAAACACAGAAAAAAAGACCAATGAACTTGAAGATATAGCAATAGAAATTATCCAAAATAAAGCACACAGAGAAAAAAGATTAGCTTTCAGGTAATGCAAATGTCCTATATTACTGTAAGAGAGGATTAGAATGACAAGAATGATTAAATATGGAATACTTAAAATATTTGCTTAAAACACAAGGGAACCACAGAGTAACAAAGACAATTGAGACCAATTAAATAGGAAAAAGGCAGACAAAAATACAAATGCATCAAGAATTACATTAAATGTAAATGTAATAAATGCTCAAGTTAAAAGGAAAAGATTGTCAGACTGCATAAAAAAGCCAGAGCCAACTACATGCTGTCAATATAAATCTCACTTTCAATACAAAGACACAAATAGTTTGAATGTAAAATCATGGAAAAGATATACCATGCAATGTATATGATGCATGTCATATATGGTGCAAAATATATATGTGATGCAAACATATACAATGCAATATATGATGTAAATATTTATAGAACCAAAAGGATAACTTAATAAACACACAATCATAGTTTCAGACTTTAACACAACATTCTCAGTAATTACACAAACAACAAAATTCAGCAAGTAAACAGAAGCACTGAATGATACTATCAATCACTTAACTTACTTGGCATTTATAGAACACTACATCCAATAACTATGTTCTTTCAACTGCAACTGCCAATAAACTGCTCACCAACATAAATCTTATGCTGACCAGTAAGAGACAGGAACATAAAAGTCAAGTTTATTCCTAGGAAGAATATTAGATTCACGTATTTGATAAATATTTGTTGAAATCACACTACATTCCAGGCACTATCCTAGGCACTAGAATCTTATGAATGATGATGATGAGAAATGCAACTTAAAAATAAGTGAATAAATAAAGAAGTCAGGTAAGGCAGAAAATAGTTTTAGTTGAGTCTTCAAGAAAGGGCTTCATGTGAATGTGCATTTGAGCTGAGTCCTGAATGAAGAGGAAGAAGCTGCCTATGAATATCTTGCGAAGGAGTATTCTAGGCAGAAGGGACTACTGTGGTGTTTCTCAGACTATCTTCACAGTTTGCTGCAGCCTGGACACCTCCCAAGTCTAAAGAGGGAGCAAAGGTTTCCTTTACATTAAGTGCCTCTGAGAGGCAGAAAGACATGTCCCTCCATGGAAATCATCCTGACCTCTACCACTGACTGCCTCTGTGTAAGCAAGTTGCTCAATATTTTTCCATTATGGAAATAAAAGAAAGCTATTCAACTTCCTTTTCCCTTTCCTGTGTGACCAATAAAAGGTAAGTTGGAGATTAGCCTGAAAAAGAAAAGAGAAAAGTTGCCTTCCTAGCATACTAGTCAAATAAAGATACCATGTGTAAGCTGACTTGATCCTAAACAAATGGGCTAATAGTAAACTATTTACTTCAGTCAAAATCCATGGCCATTTTAGTTGTGGGAAGTCATAATCTCAAAATACTTGAAAATATTTAACATTAGTTCTTTTCTAGACAACATACTGGCTTCCAAGTGGAGTACAAAGATAAATCATACGTGCCCTCTGCTCTTAAAGTTGTTCCAAATCTAATGGAGGAGGCAGACATAACAAACAAATGATTATAATATAAAGTTGCAATGAGAGCATAGAGGGAAAAATATACTAAGTAACCCACCAGGAGAAAGGAAGCCAACATATAAACACTACTTGACATGCATCAAAGGGTAAGAAAAAGTTAATCAGTTTGAGAGGACAGAGAAAAAACTTTATGTGATCTGTTAAGGAGTTAGAATTATTTTCTTTGGGAAAATCTATCGGAGATTTTATACATTTATATACAGTAAGACAATTCTAGTGGCAGCTTTTGATATTATATGGAATAAAAGAAAGGACTGAAGACAGCAAGTTTGATAAGATAGTCCAGGATGCTTAAGGATAAAGTTTTAGCTAAGGCAGTGACAGTAGCAGCAGCAGTGAGGGTAAAGAGAAATCGTCATGGTCAAGACATATTTTGTCAGTGAACATCTAAGATCTAATGTCTGGTTGTGCATAGGAGATGGATAGAAGGAGAGGGAGAAGTCAAAGTTAACTCTAGAGGTTCTAGTGGAGTTGGGGTTGCCATTACCCAATGAAGGAGACTCAAAGGGAAGGTCATGGTCAGGGGAAAAGATAATTGGTGAGAAAATAGCAAACTTCCAGTCTCTCCATCTCCTTAGGCCTGTGTTGTTTTTCTAATCAAGTATTTAGCAACATTTCCTTCAAGGGGAAAGGCACTAATCTGATTGGTCAAATTAAATAACATAGCTCAAGCCACGTTTACAATGGGTAGTTGCTCCACAGTTTAAAAGGTCATGCTCACAATCTCGCTCCTCAAACACCCCTGAACGCATCAGTCATTCCTCCAAGGTTTCTGTTCTATATAGCAGACCAGAGATGATGTTAGCCCAGAACTGAGAGGTTGGCATGGGATGGTGGCACCGCACTAAGAACTTTGGCATAAGTTACACCCCAACCCAGCTGTGCGGAGAGCTCTGCATGGAATCCTGGGAGTAAATTCAGTCATAACAATGTGATTCTGTTTTTGACTTTGTTTTTACTCCTTACTTAAACATTCCCTGGCCACTCTAACAAACTTTCAGGCATTCTTGGGGACACTCATGAACTTTAATTCCATTTCATGTCATCCAGATGCCCAACAAAATTACTAACAATAAGGAGGAAAGCTTGGAATGTGGTGAGTTTCAGGTGCCAGAAATATCTAGGTAATAGAATCTAGTAAATAGTAGATAATTTGGATCTCAAATATGCCAGCAGTAAGCTCAATTCAATGTAATTCTCCTACTAGAAACACATGTAAATTTCGGGTAAATTTTGAAAAAATTAAAAGCACATAGCTGAGATTGAAAAGAAAAAAGGGACATCTCCAGTTTTCAGAGACTGAGAGAGAAATTAAAGGCAGAGAGATAAGAGTAGGCTAATGTCTACAGGTTCTGTTCCTTAGTATAGGCCCATGCAGGTAACGGCTGGAGTAGAAATCTAACATCACCTCGAGGTCAGAAATCTAGACTGAGGATGGAAGAACATTGAGATGCTGGTACAGAAATACTGCGTGAAGTCTGTGAGGAGTTGCTCAGTCCATTAAAGGGGCTGGAGGAAGTGGCGAGAAAGATTGACATCTGTCTAAGGCCTTCAGGCAGAGAAAACATCAACACCTTTGAAAAATAGGCTTGTCGTTGTCAAAGTTGTGATGTCCAGGTTATCATTTACCTGTATGCCCTGTTTGAATCAGAACTGGCATAGTGAATAAATTTTTTTAAAAACCTGGTACAGGGTGTATATTGGAATAAATCCTAAAACCCCATCAGAAACAAAATTAAAACCACTCCAAAAGGAAATTTTAACAAACCAGAACAGACAGTATAGTATCCTAACCAGAAACAGACAATAGTTCTGAGAAAGTTTCTTTTGTTATTTAAATGTTATTCAATGCATTCCCATAGCCATGACGTTTTAAAGAATTCTTAAAACATACACAAATAATTTATTTACATCTTACATATCTCACCATCCAGAGCAAAATTCACTTCGAACTGCACTTGTGGAAATTGGAAAGCACCATGAGGAAAAGAAAAGGTGTTTACTATTAAAAACTTGGAGGTAAGAATGATAGTCTAATTTTTAACTATCCTGTGTATTTTATTTAAATCTTTTGGAACCCAGTAATAGAAAAACCTGTGTGGAAATGAAGATTGAAATATTTAGAAATTTATAAATCTCTTATCTACAAAACCTTTATAAATCTCTTTTATTAACAAAATCTCCAAGAGATATGAAAGTTTCTAGTGACAGGGTTGAATTGGCTTGAGAGAACTTCAATTGTTTAACATTCTTGTTCACCTTTCCCCCTTTCAGGAGCATCTTGAATTTCATGGAAAGACCCAACAAAGAGAGAGATTTTGCAGAAAATCCTGGTGTTCTTTTTGACCTGTTCTTTGTGTTTATGTTTTCTTGTTGTTTTTTCACATAGTGGTACATTATGCTGTCTATTGCATATTCTCTCATTCATGCATTCATTCATTCAAACAATATTTACTGAGTTAGATCCTTTAGTTAACCCTCAATAAATAATGTTTAGATGAATGAATGTACTTATTATCATAGTAAGTACTAAGAAAAACCACAAAACTTATAATTCCAGCCTCACAGAAGCTTATAATTGTGTTGAAGATATAAAATACACTGATGAAATAGCTAATTATATTGTACAGTCTCTAATTTCAAAAATGGGTTTTTATAGATAGTGAGAGCTTAAGGAGGACAAAGAAGGGACGGTTCACTGTGGGCTGAATATATTAACAAATGTTGTCCATTGAGAAGGGCCTGAGATTGACTTTAAAGAAAGAAGAGGACTTAGTTAGATATATGAATAGGGAAAAAAAGCCCATGGTAGCATGTGCATAGCTAGTGTGGCCAATATCTGTGTTCTTTATTAGTGACATTATTCAAGGATAACCCATATGTAACTTTGCTTCCATGCATCCATTCTCGGATTCCAAACAAAACGGTATATCCTACTTCAGTAGCACTAATGAATAATACAGTCTTTAATGAAGAGTCTGTGAAGGAAATAGAGAGGGAAAAGATTGCATCCTACCTCACACAGCAAAACTTATTTAATCAAAAACTTGTTTAATTTTCTCCCCTCCATAAAGTTCCTCTCCTGCTCTCTGCACATCTCTCTTCTCCCACCTCTGGTCGCACTGCACCAGCCATCTTTCCAGATCTTTCTAGATCTCTCCATCCTAGTTTCACTGTGCCACAATTTAAACATGTCACATGTTCTCCAAGGTGGATCCTCACCACTAATTCCACAAAAACAAACAAAGGACAATTCTCAGGATCTACCTTCAGTAGAAGGAAGAAACCACAAGGAGTGATTGTGGATAATATGGGGTGAAGAGCAGTGACCTAAAATACCATTTTTCCTGTGAGATAATAGAACATGAATACAGGTGACTTTGGGAAACTAGAAAATCCGGAAAGAATTCATTGATAATTGTTTGTTACTTGCAAAAAAAAAAAAAAGTAATCCGAAGGCTAAAAACTCTGACAGATTAACTTTTTCAAAAGTTGCTTTCACATATCTTGGTACAGATAGCTTCACCACGGGGCCTTCGATAGCCACATCTTTTCTTCTTTACTTCTTTCCGTGTATGCGGATACATCACTGACACCAATTCTTTCAAATAAGAAACTTCCCTTAAATTCTTTTGCCAGGCAAGTTTAAGCTATGATAAGCCAAATAGGTTTTTGGATAAGATGGCTGGTTGAAAGCACAGGAAAAGAGCTGGGTTTCTCCTTTTCAGCAGGCATATAATGGGTAATGTGGGAAGTATTTTACAAAGTTCCTGTCCATGTAAGGCCAAGGTTAAGACTGAGGCTTTAGAGGCCAGAAGAGCAAGGTCACTACAACAATCCACATGTTTTCAAGGGCTGCCCTTTGTATCCAAGGGATTGGGTTTTCCCACTATTTTTTCAGTAACCCAACTTGTGTCTTTATTAAATGACCCAAGAGCATATAGCGTGGCAGGGAAGGCTTAGATTTCTTTAGCCCAGAGTCGGGTATTCTCAATTTATTGTCCACTCAATTTAAAAAGAGAATTTTACAAGATGAAACAATACAACTGAGCGTATTTTTATTTCAACCCTCTACCTGAATTTTTATTTCCTTTCCAGTTCTCCACTGAAGTGCCTACATTAACATATTTTGAAGAAAATTTCACTAAGTTGAAAAATTCATTCACTATATTTCTTTACTAGAATTGAGAAGAGCCAAATCGTTTGGCCAAATTCATTTCTGAATTGCCAAAGCAGTGTATTCTGAACTAAACCATCCTTGGCCTTTCTTTGCTCTAATAGAAGAAATGTTCTGACTCAGCTGGAGGCAGAACAAGGATACTTACCCATTCAGGGAAGGAAAAGTCACTCAGCCTCTGCAGCCATCCCAGGTCCCTTATCTAAATACAATGCAAGCTACCATCTGTTCTGAGACTGAAAAATATCCAGACTGTAGAAATAGACTTTAAACTCTCAGAGGTGTGGAAACACTCTGAAATAAGAGTTGGAATCCAAATATCCCCTGCTCCACTCAAATGCTTTCACTTCTTGCTTTTTTGTTCTCCATGTTATTCCATGTACATTTTTTTCTCCTCCTTTGGCCTGTAATTTTATCTTTATCTATGCCTTGCTTTTCCAGTAACCTGCTTTTCTTCCCTTCTTTCTTATTTCAATTTACTGACGCACATTACCCTGCATAATTTTTCTTACCTTTTTTCTTTCTTATTCTCAGAGATACATGAAAAAATAATATATTACAATATATTATCATTTCTCTCAGACTAATAGTCTGTATCTATTTTTTTAACCTTTGGATGCATTTTGGGAGAATCAGGATAGGCACGTGTAAAAATTACAATTCCTTGCTGAGAAGTGGTAAAAATACACTACTAGCTACTACATGTAGTTCCTGAAAAGGGGGATACTGGGTATATAATATAATATATATCTCCAACACTCTATTTATTACTTATCCATATACACTATTCTAAAAATGTCTCCTTCTAATAAAATCTAATTATCTTACTTAGAACTGCAAATGTCCTCTATCCTATACCCAACAGGAGACCTGAGTTCTCTGGTCTCTGAGATTGGGATGATCTTTGTATGATACCTTTTCTTCCTTTAATTCAGCTCAAACCTATTAAGGCAGAATTCCTCACAATCTTACACATTAAATTTTTTTTGACAACCTGCAATGTAACCATTCAGAACCACTGGTACAGTGCCATCAGCAAAATGGTGGAGTAAGCAGCTCTAAGAACTCATTTCTTCCAAGAAACATTGAAAAGCAAGCAGAAATGGTCAAAACAAATGTGGTCAGAACTCTGAAGAAGTCAAAGGTTGATAGCAACCGATCAAACACTGAACCAAGGAAAAGGCAATTCAAAAACTGCAGGAAAGTCTTGTGGTATTTTTACTTGCCCTTGCCTCATCCACTCTCTAGTATAGTGATGGTTTTCAGGTGGTGAAGTCTTAACACAATGATAATCTTGAAGCAAAAACAGCCCATGTTCCTAGCATGGAATCCTTAATCCTGGTTCTGGAAAGAGCAGAAAAGACCCTACTCTCAAATTATTGTGTGTATCTGTTGTAAACTATCTAGGGGCTACCTGAAGGAGTGATACAAGATGCTCATCTCTGTTTCACCTAACTTGAAACATAGTCTGGAAAATCAGCAGTCATTGTGCAAAATCACTGCAAGGTGAACTAACAAAGCACAAAGCAAAGATGTCCGGGGCAAAAGATTATGGACTGAAATACAATAGACCACCTAAGGTGCAGGAACAAAAGCTGGGGGAGAGTCTTTGGGAAATTAGGACATTCAAAAGTATCCATGTATACAGAGAAATTAAGCAAGCCACAAGCATACTCAAGACAAGATGCCTGGTCAGAAAACACTGAAGAAGACTCTAAGCTTTTACCTTGGGCTGATCCCTGAACTCAGTGTAAGCCAGCTAAATATTGAAGGAGTGTCCCAGCAAAGAGTGAATCTACAAAAACTGGGAGGGATGTGTGGTTTGGTGTGTGCATGTGTATTTGTGTATATTTTTATTTTTGTTTGTTTGTTTCAGGTCCTGGAGTTTGAGGAAATCTCTGTCAAAACATTAGCTAAACATAAGCTGAAGGAACAGAGGCTTCAGTGACTACACATGATAAGGAATACAGTCCTTGTAAAAACAGTGTGTAAAAGTCTCTAAACAAACAGACTACTACAGTCTTCAACAATCAAAAGCACCTCAAACCCTGGGGAAGTGGGAGAATTTGATTTCCACAGTTACCACATTATAATATTCAAATGCCCCATTTTTTTTCCCAAAGATTGGCACCTGGGCTAACACCTGTTGCCAATCTTCCTTTTTTTTTTTCCCCAAAGATTGGCACCTGGGCTAACATCTGTTGCCAATCTTTTTTTTTCTGCTTTTATCTCCCCAAACCCCCCCCGTACACAGTTGTATATCTTAGTTGTACATCCTTCTAGTTGTGGGATGTGGGATGGCGCCTCAACGTGGCCTGATGAGCAGTGCCATGTCTGCGCCCAGGATCTGAACCCTGGGCCACCGCAGCAGAGAGTGCGAACTTAACCACTCAGCCATGGAGCCAGCCCCTAAATGCACAATTTTTAACCAGAAAAACCCACAAGGCATACAAAGCTATAGGAAAGTATGCTCTTTTAAAGAAACAAAATTAATTGACAGAAACCATCCCTAAGGAAGCCCAGACATCAGACTTACTACGTCTAGTAAACAAACACACACCATAAAACAACCATCTTAAATATATTCAAAGAGCTAAAGGAAAATAAAGACAAAGAACTAAAGGAAATCAGGAAAATGATGCTTCAACAAAATGAGAATATCAATAAGAAGATAGAAGTTATAAAAAGGAATAAAACAGAAATCCTGGTGTTGAAAAGTAAAATAATTGAAATGGAAAATTTACTAGAAGAGTTCAACAACAGATATAAGCAGGAGGCAGAACAAAAAAAAATCAGTGAACATGAAGATAAGACAATCAAAATTACCACGTTTTAGGAAGAGGAATCAAAAAGAATGAAGAAAAGTGAATAGAGCCTAAGCAACCTGTGGGACATCATTAAGCAGGCCAACATACACATTATGGTGGTCCCAGAAGGAGGACAGAGAAAGAAAAGAATAGAAAGAATGTTTGAAGAAATAGTTGTCCAAATTTGGTGAAAGAAACAAATCTACAAGTCTAAGAAGCTCAGTGAATTCCAAGTAAGATAAACTCAAAGACCCTCACAAGATGCAGTATAGTTAAACTCTCAAAAGCCAAAGACAAAGAGAGAATCTTGAAAGTAGCGAGAAAAAGGTAACTTGTCACATACAAGGGATCCTCAATAAGATTAAGAACTGGTTCCTTATCAGAAACCATGGAGGCCAGAGTCCAGATGTATTTAAAGTGCTGAAAGGAAAAAAAAGAATGTTAAGTAAGAATTCTACATTGACCAAAGTATTCTTCAAAACTTAGGGGAAAATTAACACATTCCCGTATAAACAAAAGCTGAGGAAGTTCATTATAAGCCCATATCACTCCCATACAGGAGATGCCAAATTGAGTCCTTCAGATTGAAATGAAAAGACACTAAATGGTAACTAAAAGCTATATGAAGAAATAGAGGTCTCTAATAAAGGCAAATACATTGGCAAATATTAAGGCCAGTATTGTTGTATTATTGGTTTGTAACTCCACTTTTTATTTCATAGATGATTTGAAAGACAAATGCATAAAATAATTATAAATCACTGTTATTGGGCACACAATGTATAAAGAAGTAATTTGTGACAACTATAATGTAAAGAGGAGGAATGGAACTGTACAGAAGCAGAATTTCTCTACGCTATGGGAGTTAAGTTGGTTTCAATTCAAATAATATTATTTTAACTTTAAGATGGTAAATATAATCTTCTAATAACCACAAAGAAAATATCAACAGATTACACGCAAAATGAAATGAAAAGGGAATCAAAACATACGAAAAAATCTACCAAAGACAAAAGAAGGAAGTAATGGAAGAAATGAGGGGCAAAAAAAATTATAAGACATACAGAAAAACAGTGAACTGGCAGAATTAAGTTCTTCCTTATCAGTAATTTTCTAAAACACAAGTGGATTTGCTCTCCAATAAAAAGACAGACATTGGCAGAAAGGATTAAAAAAATTATGATCCAACTATAGGTTGTCTACAAAAAGCTCACTTGAGATCAAAAGACACAAATAGATTGAAAGTGAAGGCAGGGAGTAAGACATCGCATGCAAATAGTAACCAAAAAAGATCTGGAGTGTCTACACTAATATTACACAAAATGAACTTTAAATCAAAAACTGTTGCAAGAGACCAAGGAGGGCATTATATATTGATAACAAGTTCAATTCATTAAGAAGATGTAACAACTATAAACATATATGTACCAAACAGCCCCCAAATATATGAAGCAAACATTGACAGAATTGAAGGGAGAAATAAATGGTTCTACAATAATAGTTGGAGACTTAAATATCCTACTTTCAATAATGGATAACAAATCTAGGCAGAAGATCAATGGGGGGTTTGAATAACACGATAAGCCAACTAAACCTAGCAGACATGCATAGATCACTCTATTCAACAACAGCAGAATACACATTCTCCTCAAGTACACCTGGAACGTTCTCCAGGATAGCCCATATGTTAGGCCACCATACAAATATCAATACCTTTTTAAAAAATTGAAATCATGCCAAGTGTCTTCTCTAAGCATGATAGAATGATGGTAGAAATCCATAACAGAACCATTGGTAGCCATTTTCCATCATGCCTACCACACACGATATAGAGCAATGAAGGGAAAGATAAATAATTTACCACTGAGAAAAGTGGGAAAGGGGACAAACCACACCAAAGTCATTGATACAGATTGTGTGCTTTTACTCAGGACAAGGATAGGGAGGAAAATGATAGATCTGGTTAATTTATGAGGATCATTTACTCATTAGTGTGTGAGTTTCTTGGTCAACTGCCAGGCAACCTGTGATTCTGCCTGGTGGGGAGACTTCCTTTACTAAGTGTTGAGTAGAGCCAGCCTTGAAAGGGACACTTAAGAGGATTACACTGTGATGGGCTTGGCAGTACCCTTCCTCTTGTGCCAGTATTTTGGCTAGGTTATTCATGAAGTGAATACAATCACAGGCCCCAGGTCATCAGAATTTAGTTTGGTTTGCTTTGTTCACACAAAACAGCACTTTATTTAGCTTTTGAAATAAAAGTACACAATATATAGAAAATGATGGGTTTCTCAATAGCTATGTGACTTTATTTTCTCTACTACCCCCACCCCTCATCAAAGAAAGAAAAATATGTTTTTTCTCCTTTTTGTTCACAACAAATACTTCATTGTTCTGAAGTTGAAGGATTAAATAGAAGATAATCAAATGGCCTATTATCATAAGATTAAAAGGGAAAAACCGGATATTCATTTTTTAATTCACTTTTTTAACTTACTTCATTCTTCATTATCGATGCAAAGTAACTTTGTTTTCTTGTTCAGATGTTGAAAGGCAGATATCAACACCTCCTCAGTTTTTACACGTCACAGATCAGTTTTAGACGTCAGGGTCAGAGACATCAAACTATCTCCAACAACTTTGAGACATAATTTGAATACCTGATTAATAATATGTTCAATGTTGAAGTGCATGTCGGGCTCATTATACCTGTTCTGAAAGGTTTCAGACTGCAAAGATTTAAAAACCTTTATCTTTCAATAGTCTTTCTGTGCTGTCCCTTGGTGTCAGACTGTTAATGTGCAGTCTGGCACCTGCAAAGAATGTGGCTTTTGTAGTCAATTATGTTTACCACGTTGTTTTATCCATGGAGAATCTTAAAGTGAAAATAGTGGTACAACTTGAGTAACCACACTTCCTCCTGTTCCCATTTCTCTAGTCTTTTCTTCATGCTCTGTTTTCCCTGGCCCTGTTTATATGAAATATTTTTGTAATTATATTGGATTGTATGTATTCCAGTAAGCTACCACAACGCTTTATGAAACACGGTAGGATATAAATGCGTATAAGTAAAATATATATGTAATTTGCTTAAGTGCAGTAGTTTATGTTTTCTGTACTGAAGCCATGGCTCCTTTTGCCTATAGGGATTTGAATAAGAATGTCAAAAAGACAAAATCCCCAATTCTGAAAATTTCATATGAGTCAGGTATATAATTTATAAACTGATACTGTAAAGTCTTAGAAGTGAGGAACTAGGTCTTTTAAATTTAATTTTTTATTATAAACCACAGAGTAGCATGCATAAAGACACGCCTAATGACGATTTGTATTCTAATTTGGAATTCTCATGAATACCTGCTTTTTCCCTTGTAATCTTATGATAATAGACTGTTTGATTATCTTCTATTTAATGCTTCAACTTCAGAACAAAGAAGTGTTTGTTGTGAACAAAAGGAGGAAAAAAGGTATTTTTCTTTCTTTATGAGGGGTTAGGGTAGTAGAGAAAATAAAAAGTCACATAGCTATTGAGAAACCCATCATTTTCTATATATTGTGTACTTTTATTTCAATAACCAATTTAAAATTCCTAAAAGGATGCTGTGATATTATTAGGCCTATTTTATAGACTGAAGTAAGTGACTGTCAGGAAGGTAGGAAACTTGACCATGGTAATCCAGCTAATAAGCAGTAGAAGTGAGAATTAAACCCAGATATGTCTATCTCGAAAGCTTTTGCTTTTCTCTTCCCATCACCCACTTTTGATAGGCAGTGCTTTCCTGCTAATGAATGTGACTGAAATTCCCAAAGAGCCGATCAACATTGCTTTTTAATCGGACGCAAAAATTACTATTGATTCTCTAAAGACATATTCCTTTTCCATTCAGTGACTGTAGTTGTTGAAATAATATTTCCAGACACTGGTGATCATATGGATGGAGACCAAGAACCAGGGATGCCTCTAGCATGCAGTAAAGGTCAGTTGGGCTCATTGGTGATATTTACCGTCATTGCCTAGACTAAATTAACCTTATTAATAAGGTCCTAATACTTTACAATATTGCTCTTTCCTGATTATTTCTTCTTCCTCCCTCTATCACTCTCTCCTGCCTATCTCCATATTATTATTATTTTTGACAATTTTTGGTGAATTAAACTCAATGATTAGTATTCAATTGTACTAGTCACAAAAGCAGTGACTCCTAGATCACAGTAAAGGAAGAAAATAAAGAAAAGATAAAAATTATAAGTATATGAATATTTATATGTATATATATACACACACACACATATATACATACTGTATACGGCATTTTTCCAAAACCTTTTCAATATCTGCACATTTACTGTGTCTTAGAAGTAGGGCTAAGAATGAGCATAACACTCTATTTACAAGATACAGATAATAGACCCAAATATGGAAATCACTAGCAATGAGAATGGGGAAGATAGACTATAACAAGGAATTTAGATATTATTTTTGTTTTCCAGCTATGATCCCAAGTATTGAATATTCAACTTAAGACAAGGAGGCCCTAAAACGATGCATTAGTTTGCTAGGGTGGCTATGACAAAGTATGGCAGAGTGGATTAAACAACGAAATTTACTTACTCACAGATCTAGAGGCTGGAAGTCTGAGAGAAGGTGTCAGCAGGGTTGACTTCTTCTGAGGCCTCTTTCTTTGGCTTATAGATGATTGTATTCTCCTAGTGTCTTCACATGGTCTTCCCTCTGTGTGTGTCTGTGTCCTAATATTCTCTTTTTATAAGGACACCAATCATACCGGATTAAGGCACACCCATACGACCTCATTTTACCTTACCTCTTTAAATGCCCTATCTCCAAATACAGTCGTATTACGAAGTACTGGGGGTTAGGCAAGGACGGGGTGGGGGGGTCACAATTTAGTTGATAACAGAAGATAAGAGTAATTTAAACAAAATAAGTAACTACCTTTTTCAGTGGTTTGGTTAAATATATGAATTTATTCAAGAACTACAATAACAACAAGGATTTACGTAACACTGTACATCATACAAAGGATATTAAATTAATCATCATAACATTCTGTGAGGTGGGCATTAAATGAGACTCAGCAAGATTAACCAACCAACCCTAAATCATATAGTTAATACTTTCCAAATCCCAGAATTCAAACTAGGTGTTTTCCCGATTCCAAACTCATTCTACATCTTGCCACAATACCTGCTTTCCAAGGGACCCACTCATCAACTATTCTATGTCACATATTCATTTCACTTTTTGAAATGAATTTTGAGTCCTCATTTTGCTTAGTTTCAGAAGTTACATGGGGATAAAATGGAGTTGGACATTGTAGTGAAATCCACACATGGGGAAGGAAATGGAGTCCAGAAACTTCAGTGATGTTTCTATGTAGAAGGAAAATAACAGAACAAGAAACACATCATTCTTTTGACTGGGTGATCTTTCCTAAAACGCTACAAGAATCAATTTTAAGAAGCCCATTGTTTTCCATACTTTCGCCAATGGGCTCTGCAGGGTCCTCTAAGGATATCTAAGAGGCTTCTTAGTTTCACATTCTAGTCCATTTAAGTCCATAAGTTCCGATTGTTCTTTGTGAGGAAATCAAGCAAAAATCACAGCTGGTAATTTGGGACGGTTTCTTCAGGGCCCACGCAGAACTCAAAAGATACAGTAACAATCATTGTTCATTGCATCTTTGAAAATGACTAATTAGGTATCAAAGAACTATATGAATTGGGAGAAATTATGATCAGAAAGAAATGTAGGTCACAAATATTTAATTAATGCTCAACTATATATGAGTTTAACTTTGGTAAAGCTAATTTCCCTTCTTCTGGACACATTCTAATTCATCTCCACAAAGATACCAGAAAAATCATCTGTAAACACAAGATTTATTGTGTTGCTTTAATTAAAAACCTACAGTGACTTCCACATTCATGCCACGAAATTTTGCTATGAGAGACAAGTAGCGATTATATTCTGTCTTGGATTAGACACCTGATCAGACTTTTCTTAGCTCATCCTATGAGCAGCTCTTCAATGGCAGATACCCCAGAATCTTGCCTGGTATCCTCTACAGAATCAAGCCAAGGGACCCATACATAGTTATAGCTGGAAAAATGTTTGTTCTGAGTTGATATTTTTAGCCTTTACCAAACTGTTATCATCAATACTTATCTCTACAACGTCCAAGTGGAAGATCTGGTTGATTTCCATTTTCATTTTGTAATCTCAACTAGAAATATACAGGAAAGAATTGCAAAGTAGCCACAGTCTGCTAGTGACTGAAGCAGCAAGCACAGATAAAAATAATCTATGGAGATATTGTTTCTTTAAAAAAATATGAACATAGGAGAAAGTCCTAGAGTTTGAAACAATTTTACAAAATAAAAACGTAGAAACCTAGATACATATGAGTAGTGGATTGGTTTAATAAATTCTTCTATTCATGCAACAGAAAATTGTACAGACATTAAGAAGAAAGAGATACTTTTTTTCTGAGTGAACTCATCAGTGCTTCAAAAACAATGTCAAATAATAGTTTTTATTTAACACTATTTCAGGCACCTTCATTTTGTCCTGCATTTATTGCCAATGTTGCTAAACTTTTACCATTTACCTATGTCTCTTTTAGATATATCATTTCTTTGTATTGTGTAATCATTCATCTGTTCTTATTTTACTATTTTTTAATTAAAAATGAATATTGAATTTTACAAAATATCTTTAGGGATGTTGCAAATATTTCTACAGTTTTGTTCTTCTTTTTTTTTTTTTTTTTGGTGGGGAAGATTGTTGCTGAGCTAACATCTGTGCCAATCTTCTTCTATTTTATGTGAGATGCCACCACAACATGGCTTGACCAGCAGTGCTAGGTCTGCGCCTGGGATCCAAACCTGCAAACCCCAGACTACGGAATCAAAGTGTGTGAACTTAACCACTATGCCACCGGACTGGCCACAGTTTTGTTCTTTTTGATTTTCAAGATTTTCTACCTTGGTTTTTACCCAGAGCAGAGGCAAAGAGAATTTGCTTTTAGTCTCCCTTTACCAGTAGATATTTTTTCTGGTCCGCCCTTTCATTAAAGATGAAGCCACATGTAGGTTCTCAGTTCTAATTTCCCATCCAGTAGGGATCAAGTCTTACCTACTGCCTTGCATGTGCTCATGGCCATTGAAAGCAAGTCTCCAGGTTGGATGTGACAGTAAACTGCGGCCCGGGGTCCAAATCCAGCCAGCTGCCTATTTTTTATGGCTTATGAGCCATGAATAGTTTTCACATTTTTAAGTCGTGACATTTTCAATGGTTATATAAGTACCTGAATAATATCCTCAATTTTGCCTCTTGGTCCACAAAGTCTAAGCTACTTACTATTTGGTTCCATGAAAAAAGTTTGCCACTCCTGTTCTAGGCTGTCAAGATCTATAATCCACTCGCAGTGTAGCTACAATGCTTACATCAGTGTACCACTCTTCATTCACGGGTCCTGGGAATTTCTATTACACATTTCCAAAATAGCCGTGCACTTAAAAATAGGATTTTTACAGTTAACCTAGCAGATCTAAGTGTTTTCATTTGGGGGAGTTTTTCAATTAATCTTGGCCACCGTCTTCTTCATAGCCTCATTAATAACAGCAAAAAATTAGGGGCCAGCCCCGTGGCTGAGTGGTTAAGTTCCTGCGCTCTTCTTCAGCATCCCAGGGTTTCGCCAGTTCAGATCCTGGGGCGGACATGGCACCACTCATCAGGCCACGCTGAGGTGGCATCCCACGTAGCACAACCAGAAGGACATACAACTATGTACGGGGGGGCTTTGGGCAGAAGAAGAAGAAGAAAAAAAGAAAGATTGGCAACAGATGTTAGTTTAGGTGCCAATCTAAAAAAAATTTTTATAAATAAAAAAATTAAAACAACTCCTATTTAATAAACATGAATTGTTCATAAAAATTATAGAAGCACATGCAGTAGAAAACTATAGACAGTAATTGAAACAGTGAGGCATAAATATTTTTATTCTTGTAGAATGATGTTCATTTTGGTCCCTTTTGTTTATACACACACATTATTTGTATGACATATTTATACAAATATATGAAATACATATATGAAAAGATAATTTATATTTATATACATACATAGAAATATACATATATATCATGTATTTATATACATTGAAATTGAAAACTGAAAGTGTATATATATGAACATAAATGTGTGTATATGTACACATCTAGAAAAAGAGGTTGAGAGATATGTAGATATGATTTAGACAGGGTTCAAGGTTTTAAAAGTAATTGTCTCTCAGTAGTGAGATTATGGCCCATTTGACTTAAAATGCTACCTATTTTTATATCTTAACTGTTATGATGAATAAATTCACATGTAAATAAAATTTTAAATATCTATGCATAGTTATATGTGCAATGTATAATTAAAATATATAATTATATGTTTATACATCAATATATGTATATTTCTATTCTATAATATAATTATATTGAACTAATTCAATATAATACATAAATATTAAATTAAAAATGATATTTTATATATTGTCTTATATAATTATAATTTATATAGTGTATAATGTTAACATTATATTTATATTATAAATAAATTGATATATTTATGTAAATATATTAATATGATACATTTTATAGATGTTATATTTTATAACATAATGCATATTAATATATAATATTTATATATATGACATAATATAGAAATAAATTTATATAAATTGAAATGTTCACATGAGTGTCCATATGGCTGAGTGGGAAGTTAAGCAAATGGGTGTCATGGCTGTGCCAAGGAGCAATATTTGGATTTTATTTTATTTATCTTTACTTTTCCCTCGACTGTGTTGAATGAATATCATCTAGAGATTCGGGCTACTCTTTGCTGGGGACCAGCGCCCCGGGAGAGCTGAGGGAAAATGAATAGTAGAGCTGTCTTTTTCGTCACCAGCTCACCTTATTTTCCCAAACACCAAGTCCTTCCCTAATTCTCTGGGGTTTTTTATTACAGTAAAATAGACACAACAAAATTCACCATTTTAACTATTTTACAATTCATTGTACAGTTCAGTGGAATTTAGTACATTCGCAATGTCGTGCAGCCATCACCACCATCTAGTTCCAGAACATTTTCATCAGCCCGGAAGGAAAGCCCATGCTCACTAAGCAGTCATTCCCTATTCCCCTCCCCTAAACCCCTGGCCGCTAAGATACTTTCTATTTCTATGGATTTGTCTATTCTGGACATTTCATATAAATGAAATCATACAATACAGGGCCTTTGTGTCTGACTTCAAGCACAGTGTAACAAGGTTCATCCATGTTGTAGCCTGTCTCAGCGATTCATTCATTTTATGGCTGAATTCCCTGATCCTGCTTTCTTCATACCGTTTGCATACAAAATGAAAAATGTGCTGCGAGCGAAGCTCTGTTCTAATTGCACATCTATTGGGCCCATTTGTGTGTGGAAGATGAAAATGGAAATATCGTTGTGAAACCATCACTGGGAAACCTCACCCAACTTGGTAATGAAAAGTTTGAGAAATGTTGCAAAAAGTTACTTGCTTTATTTTAAAAGCCTTTTAAACGAGAATTCAGGATATTTTTTCTTGTCAAATGGTTTAAATGAGTCTGAAGGAAATTACTGCCCTCTAAAACAAATTTGAAAAGGATTTTAACTATTCTTAATGATGAGAGCATATGTTACTCATATCCAATATAGACCTCCTGCGAAAATACTGTTTATGATTCTAGCTACTATTATCAAATTATATTTCTTGAGAGTCAGGCAGCTTAGTTCCTGCATATTTCTTTTAAAAATTCTCCTATCAAGTTCATTAATACGATATAAACAAGAGATGTTGATGTTTAAGTGTACTTCAAATATCAGGTCTAAGGAAACCCAGTAAGGAAAAAAATCCCGTATCTCTTGCTAAAACAGTATCAGGTCTGGGGCGGTTCGCTGGCTGAAAGGCATTTCCGATGTTAGGGAGACAGAGGTTGTATAAGAGGGATGAGAACCAAAAAATTTTAAGTACTTAGATGTGTTCTCAACAGTGCTAGGCCATCTCCAACTCTATGTCATTCAAGCCTCACTAGTCTACGTAAGTGAAAAGCGAGGTTCAAAGTGTTTTAGTAACTTACCAAAAGGTGCAAAACCAGTCAATTCGAGCAAGAGTTCAGTCTCAGATCTGTCACACTGAAGTCTTAGCTATTATTTGGGATTAATAGAAATAGCACTACATTAAAAGTTCAGAAATATTTTTTATTTCATACACTAACTCTCTTTGACGAGAGATTAATCATTTCATCTATATGGGCCCTAGTTTTCACAACTATGAAAGTTGGAAGCTTGACTAGACAATCTCTATATGGTCTTCCACTTCTAAAATGTTCTATTAAATTGGCCTCCTACAACAATTGCCCTTGCAATATATGTATGCTGCCACCAAGTGGCAGTAAAGAGTACTAGTGCTTTTTTTTTTTTAAGTGGGGAGTGCATTTGACATCAGACTTATCTATCAAAAGTACAACCCATTAAGATAATTATAAAATAATAATATAATCAGGCATTATTTACGTTAAGTTAGAGGCTTTACACAGTGGTTGTGCATCACATCAGAATCACCTGTGGAAGTTTTTAAACCTAGAGGAAATCCATTCAACCCATTGAATGAGAATCTTCAGAGATGGAACTTGGGCATCTGGATTCTATTTATTTTTTGCTTCCACAGGTGATTCTGATGTATAGCCAGTCTTAAGATAAACAGAAAGAAAGCATAAAAGCCCCCTTTACACAAACTGTTGACATTTTATACCTGACCTTTAGTCTGCTATGTATACATATATGTATACATAATATATGGACTTATTTGTTTGTTTGTTTATTACCCTTACTTAAGCTCATCAAATATAACATTCTAAACAACTTTTAAGTCTTTTTTTTCTCTCCAATTTTAGGTTCCCTCTTTTCAGGTTATCCTCTGAGCACCCTAAGGTGGCAGAGACTTCCAAGAACTATTTATGTCTCATTTACCACCATTTGAAACCCAGCTTTTCTCTCTTCTCCCTTGATAGAGAAGTGAAAAAATTCATATGCCCACACACACCCCTTGAATTTTCCACATAATAGCTTTCAGGGTTTTTTTTTCCCCTGCTTTTTACTCCCCAAATCCCCCCAGTACACAGTTGTGTATTTTTTTAGTTGTGGGTCCTTCTAGTTGTGGCATGTGGGACGCCACCTCAGCGTGGCCTAATGAGCGGTGCCATGTCCGCGCCCAGGATCCGAACCCTGGGCCGTCAAAGCAGAGCGCGCGGACTTAACCACTCAGCCACAGGGCCGGCCCCGCTTTTAGGTTTAATAACGTGCTACAGGAAATGCGCAAAAATATCTGCTCTAACTTAAAGCAATAGCAGAAGATGAGTGCTAAAACAAAATTAAACAGAGAATACAGTTTGTGCTTATTTTCAACTCAGATATGTAAAAGGTGTATATCCACCAGGATATCATGAGGATTTACACCAACCCTGGTCTCTACCATACTAGAGGGTAAAAGTACTAGTTCTGTAAAATCTCAGCTGGGCCACATGGTTTAAGTTACCATTGGAAGATGCTTAATAAACATTATAAAATGAATATCATTTCAATTGCTACATAATCAGAACTCCCAGGCAGACACACACAGACACGCATCTGAAATGGGGCCTTTATACTCCATGTAAACACAGTCACTCACACTCTTGACTCATCCCTCTAGAGAATATTTCAGCATAAAATAGATTTTCTTGTTTCAATAGTAATCACTCTTCCGCTTTTCCCATTTTGTTCTGGTTCTGAGAATTTGTTACAAAGTCAATTATCAAAAGAGGCAAATTGGAGGGGCCGGCCTGGTTGCATAGTGGTTAAGTTCACATGCTCCACTTGGGCGGCCTGGGGTTCACAGGTTTGGATCCCGGGTGCAGACCTAGCACTGCTTGTCAAGCCACGCCATGGTGGCAGCATCCCACAGAAAACAGAGGAAGATTGGCATAGATGTTAGCTCGGGGCCAATCTTCCTCACCAAGAAATAAATAAAAAAGAAGCAAATTTGAAAAGGTTATACAACGAAAACATACATTGACAATAGTCAATGGGAAAAGAAAATAATCTCAGTTTGTGTTGATGAAAACCCTACAATCCAGGAGAAAAACCAAGTGCCACCTTGCAGAAACAGCCAGCTAAAAAAAGCAGCACAACAGCAGGCACCCCTGGCACCTCCCTCCATTGCTGCTGGAGCGTGGTGATTACTAGCTGTGTGCAGAGCAATTGGGAAGGAGGCGGTCAGGTCACAGACCATTGGTCTTAAGGTCCAGGAAGGAGGCATGAAGTAGAATCAGTGTTCTCTTGACTTCTCTTCTCCAATTGCTTCTTCCTATCCTCCCGTTTCCTTTGGGTTTCTTGTCTTTTTTTCTTTTGGATTTGCTGAAATTTTGGTCTGTTTTTGACATTACATGTTTCTTCTCGCAACCAGTTTATCAACTGTCTATTTATTTTAATTATGAAGTTCTCTGTTGAGTAAGATATCTTGATTTTTATATAACGAAGCTGGGATATTGTTTCCTTCATAAATTGGTGGGTTTTTCAGGTTCTTTTGAAGGACTCTTTCTCCACTCATAGGGCACAGAAACCCCTCCTGGGTTTTCTTCTTTCGACTTTATAGCTTGGCCTTTCACATGGATTCTCTATTCCACGTGAGTTCCCTTTTGTTTTTTGTTTTTTGTTTTTTTTTAAAGATTGGCACCTGAGCTAACATCTGTTGCCAAATTTCTTCTCCGTTCCCTCCCCCTACCCCTCCTTCTTCATCTTTTCCTTTTTCTCCCCAAAGCGCCCCCGTACATAGTTGTGTATTCTAGTTGCAGGTCCTTCTAGTTGTGGCATGTGGGACATCGCCTCAGCATGGCCTGATGAGTGGTGCTGTGTCCATACCCAGGATCCGAACTGGCGAAACCCTGGGCCGCCAAAGCAGAGCGTGTGAACTTAACCACTACTACGGGGCTGGTCCCATGAGTTAATTTTTGTCCAACGTAATGTGAGGTAAGAATCCAGGTTTATTCTTCTCCACAAAATTCATCATTTTTCCCAACATCGTCTACTATACAACTCACGCTTTTCCCATTTTTTTCTGTAGTGTTCATGAATATGTTGGTCAATTTTGCATTCCTACTGTGTAATATATCAATAGTCTCTAGCCTCTTGTGGCTTTTGAGCATTGAGATGAGCTCTAAGTACAAAATACATAGTGGATTTCAAAGACTTTAGTTGAGAAAATTGTAAACTATCTCATTGATTGTTTGTATTGATTATGTTGAAACGATAACATTTGGTTACATTGGGTTAAACAAAACATATTATTAAAATTTACATCATGTTTCTTTTTTTAAAAAGTATGCAAAAAATTAAAACCAAATATGTTGAATCCACTATATTCCTACTGGACTGCACTGTTATATGCTATTTTGAAACACTAGTTCCTGCATCAGTGTGCTAGACTGGTTTAATTACTAAAATACTGCCTTATTATCATGTTGGGCAATTTCACCCCCTTTAATTTTTTTTTAAAGTGAGCTGTAAACTCCTCTTTGAAAGCTACTTATAGTTCTAATTTCTCAAATTCCTCAAAATTTGAGCTAGCATTTTTTTGTTGTGTGTGAACTGAATTTACAGGATAGTTGGGTATAAGTGACATCATTAGGTATTAGGTTACACTGTCCATAAACAAGGTCTATCTTTCCTTTTAAAACTGTTTTTCTTTCACAGTTTTAAAATTTTCTCCATTTAGGTATTGTATTCTTTTTTAGATTTTACATGTTATATATATATATATAATTTCCCATTTGCTCTTGCTTGTTGTATTGACATGTTTTAGTTTATGTTCTAGCCCATAACCTACCTGAACTCTACTTAGTTCTAGTAGTTCATTCATTCTGTTGTATTATCTGAATGTGTCTTCTGTAAATCGTGATAACTTTATTTTTTTCCTTCCAACCTTTATACTTTCTATCTTGTCATTCACTATCAGCAAGAACCTCTAATACTAACTAAATTATATTGTGACGCTGGATATTCTATCTTGTTCACAATTTTAATGGAAATTCAACACAACGTTCTCCATAAACTTTCTTTCTTTCTTTTTTTATTGAGGTAACATTGGCTTATAACATTATATAAATTTCAGGAGTACATCGTTGTATTTTGATTTCTATGTAGATTACATCATGTTCACCAGCCAAAGGCTAATTACCATCCATCACCACACACATGTGCCAATCATCTCTTTTGCCCCCTTACCTCCCCGCTTCCCCTCTGGTCACCAGCAATCTAATCTTTGTCTCTATGTGATTGTTGTTGTTTTTGTCTTCTATTTATGAGTGAGATCATACGGTATTTGACTTTCTGCCTCTGACTTATTTTGTTTAGGGTAATAACCTCAAGGTCCATCCATATTGTTGCAAATGACAAGATTTCACCTGCTTTTATGGCTGAGTAGTATTCCGTTTTACATATATATCACATCTTTTTTATCCATTCTTCCCTTGATGGGCAGCTAGGGTGCTTCCAAGTCTTAGCTATTATGAATAATGCCGCAAGGAACATAGGGGTGCATAGATCTTTACACATTTTTATTTTCATGTAGTTTGGATAAATAGCCAGCAGTGGAATAGCTAGATCATATAGTAGTTCTATTCTTAATTTTTTGAGGAATCTCCACACTGTTTTCCGTAGTAGCTGCACCAGTTTGCATTCCCACCAGCAGTGTATGAGTTCCCTTCTCTCCACACCCTCTCCAACACTTGCTATTGTCTGTCTTGTTAATTATAGCCATTCTGAGGGGAGGTGATTTCTCATTGTAAGCTTTGATTTGCATTTCCCTAATTACTGATGTTGAACACCTTTTCACGTGCCTGTTGGCCATCTGTATATCTTCTTTGGAAAATGTCTTTTCAGATCTTTTGCCCCGTTTTTAATTGGGTTGTTAGTTTTTTGCTGGTGAGATGTATGAGTTCTTCTGTTAACCCCTTATCGGATATGTGGTTTGCAAACATCTTGTCCCAATTATGAGGTTGCCTTTTTGTTTTATTGCTGGTTTCCTTTGCTGTGCACAAGCTTTTTAGTTCAATGTAATCCTATTTGTTTATTTTTTCTATTGTTTCCTTTGCCCAGTCAGAAATGGTACTTGAAGATATGCTGCTAAGACAGATGTCAAACAGCATACTGCCGATGTTTTCTTCTAGAATTTTTCTGGTTTCGGGCCTTATATTCAAGTCTTTAATCCATATTGAGTTAATTTTTGTGTGTGGTGTAAGGGAATGGTCTCCTTTCATTGTTTTGCACATGACTGTCCAGTTTTCCCAGCACCATTGATTGAAGGGACTCTCCTTCCTACACTGTATGTTCTTGGCTCCCTTGTCGAATATTAGCTATCCACAGATATATGGGTTTATTACTGGGCTCTCAATTCTGTTCCATTGATCTGTGTGTCTGTTTTTGTGCCAGTACCATGCTGTTTTGGTTACTATGGTTTTGTAGTATATTTTGGAATCAGGGAGTGTGACGCCTCCAGCTTTGCTCTTTCTTCTCAGGATTCCTTTGGCTATTTGGGGTCGTTTGTTGTTCCATATAAATTTTAGGATTCTTTGTTCTATTTCTGTGAAAAATGTTGTTGGAACTTTGATAGGGATTGCATTGAATCTGTAGACTGCTTTAGGAAGTATGGACATTTTAACTATGTTAATTCTTCTAATCCAAGAGCACAGAATATCTTTCCATTTCTTTGTGTCCTCTTCAATTTGTTTCAACAATGTTTTATAGTTTTCAGCATACAGATCTTTCACCTCTTTGGTTAAGTTTATTCCCTTATTCCCAGGTATTTTATTCTTTTTGTTCCAATTGTAAGTCAGGCTGTATTCTTGATTTCTCTTTCTGGTACTTTGTTGCCAGTATATAGAAACGCAACTGATTTTTGTATGTTGATTTTGTATCCTGCAACTTTACTGCATTCATTTATTTTTAAAAGCTTTTTGGTGGATTCTTTGGGATTTTCTATATATAAAACCATCTGCAAATAGTGACAGTTTCACTCCTTCCTTTCCAATTTGGATTCCTTTTATTTCTTTTTCTTGCCTGATTGCTCCGGCTAAGGCTTCCAGTACTGTATTAAATAAGAGCGGCAAAAGTGTGCATCCTTGTCTAGTTCCTGTCCTTAGCGGGATAGATTTCAGTTTTTCTCCTTTGAGTATGATATTAGCTGTGGGTTTGTCATATATGGCCTTTATTATGTTAAGATATTGTCTTTCTATACCTTTTGCATTGTCTATACATTGTCAAATGCTTTCTCTGCATCTGTTGGGATGATCATGTGATTATTATTCTTCATCTTGTTAATGTGTTTTATCATGTTGATTGAGTTGCAGATGTTGAACCATCCCTGCATCCCTGGAATAAATCCCACTTGATCGTGGTGTATGAACTTTTTAATGTATTGTTGTATTCAATTTGTTAATATTTTGTTGAGGATTTTTGCACTGATGTTCCTCAGTGATATTGGCCTGTAATGTTCTTTGTTTGTGTTGTTCTTGTCTGGTTTTGGCAGCAGGGTAATGTTGGCCTCATAGAATGAGTTAGGAAGCTTCTCCTCCTCTTCAATCTCTTGGAAGAGTTTCAGTAGGATAGGTATTGAGTATTCTTTGAATGTTTGGTAGAATTCATAAGGGAAGCTGTCTGATCCTGGGCTTTTATTTTTGGGGAAGTTTTTTATTAGTTTCAATCTCCTTACTGGTGATTAGTCTATTCAGTTTCTCTATTTCTTCTTGATTCATTTTTGGAAGATTGTATGATTCTAAAAATTTATCCATTTCTAGATTATCTAATTTGTCAACGTATAGCTTTTCATAGTGTTCTCTTATAATCTTTTGTATTTCTCAGGTGTCCATTATAATTTGTACTCTTTCATTTCTGATTTTATTTATTTGAGCCTTCTCTCTTTTTTTCTTGGTGAGTGTAGCTAAAGGTTTTTCAATTTGTTCATCTTTTCAAAGAACCAGCTCTTCATTTCATTGACTTTGTCTACTGTTATTTTAGTCTCTATTTCTTTTATTTCTGCTCTATTTCCTTCCTTCTACTGATTTTGGGCTCTTTTTATTCTTCTTTTTCCATTTCCTTTAGGTACACTTTAGGTTAGATAGTTTATTTGGAATTTTTCTTGTTTGTTAAGGTAGACCTGTATTGCTATAAACTTCCCTCTTAGAAGCACTTTTGCTGCATCCCATAAATTTTGGCATATTGTATTTCCATTTTCATTTGTCTCTAGGTATTTTTTTTTTTGAGGAAGATTAGCCCTGTGCTAACATCTGCCGCCAATCCTCCTCTTTTTGCTGAGGAAGACTGTCCCTGAGCTGACATCTGTGCCCATCTTCCTCTACCTTATATGTGGGACGCCTGCCACAGCATGGCTGACAGGCAGTGCCATGTCCACACACAGGATCCGAACTGGTGAACCCGAGGCCACCGAAGCAGAGTATGTGAACTTAACTGCTGTGCCACCAGGCCGGCCCCAGGTCTCCAGGTATTTTTTGATTCCTCTTTTGATTTCTTCATTGACCCAATCATTGTTCAGTAGTATTTTGATTAATCTCCACGTATTTGCGGCTTTTCCAATTTTCTTCCTGTAGTTGATTTCTAGTTTCATATCATTGTGGTCAGAAAAGATGCTTGGTCTTATTTCAATCTTCTTAAATGTATTGAGACTTGTTTTGTGGCCTAATATGTGTTCTATCCTGGAGAACATTCCATGTGCATTCAAAAACAATGTGTATTCTGTGGGTTTTGGATGGAGTGTTCTGTATATATCTACTAAGTCCATCTTGTCTAAGGTGTCATTTAAGGCCAATCTTTTCTTATTGATCTTCTGTTTGTATGGTGTATCCATTGGTGTAAGTGGTGTGTTAAAGTCTCCTACTGTTATTGTGTTACTATTTCTCCTTTTATGCCTGTTAATAATTTCTTTATACATTTAGGTTCTCCCATGTTGGATGCATAGATATTTACAAGTGTTGTATCTTCTTGTTGGAGTGTTACCTTTATCATTATGTGGTGTCCTTCTTTGTCTCTTGTTACAGCTTTTGTTTTAAAGTCTATTTTGTCTGATATAAGTATTGCTATCCTAGCTTTCTTTTCTTTGCCATTTGTATGGAGTATCTTTGTTCCATCCTGTCACTTTCAGTTTGTGAGTGTCTTTAGGTCTGAAGTGTTTCTATTGTATGCAGCATATGTATGGGTCTTGTTTTTTTTTATCCAATCAGCCTCCCAATGTCTTTTGATTGGAGTATTTCATTCATCAACATTTTAAGTAGCTGTTAATAATTATGTACCTGCTTCCATTTTCTTACCTTTTTCTGGGTGTTTTAGTAGTTCTTCTCTGTTCCTTCCTTCTTCTCTTGCTCTCTTCTTTTGTGGTCGATGGCTTTCTTTAATATTATGTTTGGGTCCCTTTCTCTTAATGTTCTGTGTATTTATTATAGGTTTCTGGTGTATGATTACCGTGAGGTTCATATATATTACCCTACATATAGTGCAATCTATATTAAGTTGCTAGTCTCTTAAGTTTGATCTCTTGCTAAAAGTGCTTTGTTTGGTGGAGAATATCTCAACGGTGATTTCATGTTTAAATGATAATTTAGCAGGATATAAAATTCTAGGTTCATGGGGCCTGTCCCATGGCCAAGTGGTTAAGTTCGAATGCTCCTCTTCATCAGCCCAGGGTTGCCCAGTTTGGATTCTGAGCACGAACTTACACACCGTTCATCAAGCCATGCTGTGGTGGCACCCCACGTAGAAGAACTGGAATGACTTACAACTAGGATATACAACTATGTACTGGGGCTGTGGGGAGAAAAAAATGGAGGCAGATTCGCAACAGATGTTAGCTCAGGGCCAATCTTCCTCACCAGAAAAAAAAAAAGTAGTAGTTTTTAAAAGTTATAGGTTCACACTTATTTTCCTTCAAAATTTGGAATTATTACTCTGTTATCTTCTGGCCTTCATTTGGGATCAAGAAACCTGATATCAGGGGGCTGGCCCTGTTGCCGAGTGGTTAAGTTTGTACGCTCCACTTTGGCGGCCCAGGGTTCAGATCCTAGGTGTGGACATGGCACTGCTCATTAGGCCATGTTGAGGTGGCATCCCACATGCCAAAACTAGAGGGACCAACAACTAAAACATACAACTATGTATTGGGGGAATTTGGGAAGAAAGAAAAAAAGCAGGGGAAAAAAACCCCCAGAAGATTGGCAACAGTAGTTAGTTCAGGTGCCAATCTTTGTGGGGAAAAAAAAAACCAAACCTGATATCCATATGACATCTATTGATTTAGAGTTCATCTATTCATTCTCTCTTTCTGGGATTTTTTGAATGTTTCTCTTTGTTTGTGATGTTCTTAATTTTCCTTATAAATTTTCTAAATGTGTGGGTGTTTTTTCTTTTTCCTATCCTATTTGGCACTCTTTATGGTTTTAATACACGAGGCTTTCATGATATTCACAAAAGTCTTTTCTTTAAAAACGCTTGTTCCTGCTTTAGATTTTGAATATTCTCCCATATCTCTATTCAAGCATTTAGTATGCTGATTTTAAAATCCAGCACTCTTTATTTTTAATTATATCTGAATTTATTATTTTAGTGTACTGTCTTTTTCATAGGGGATGTGCTCCTCAGGTGTCTCTATATATTTCCTGGAGTTCATGTCCTCCTGTGGTCACAAGCAGGACCTCCATATATGACTATGTCAATTGAACATTGCATAAATGTGCCTGTTTGAGGGGACCAGGGAACCTGATGTACACCTGTGCTCCATCACTAGGTTGATACCCTGGCACAGGACTGCTTCCTCTTAGAAATCAAGGTGAAATTTTCTTCACCCAAGATGCCATTTACTTGTCAAGCCAAGCCATACAGTGCTGCATTTTCCTAATTCTTGGGTCGAGAACGAGTGCCTGTTTCTAATTTTTCTGCCCAGATGTTGTACCTTTAAGAAAAAGAATTCTTTTACAATATGCCCACCTTATGGGGAATGCTTTTTCCTAATTTGTTCATCCAGAAAGCTGATTTTATCTAATTTACACAAATGAAACTTATGAGTAGGGTCACCATGTATCCTGGTTGGCCTGGGACATTCCCAGCTTATATCCATTGAGCCAAAGTAGTTATTAATTGCTCCCCTTTCACTCTCAAAAGTGTCCTGATGTGGATGATTAATTACGTGATTATCCTCCTTGTAGGTTCCCAGTAAGTAGCCTTGGGTGTGACTTACCTACATTGTTAATGTATACTCTGGTGGGGGCGCGAAGCCCAGCCTCTATTTCATGACTTTCAATGACTTTAAGCAATGAGATTTCCCTTGGAGTTGATGAGCCCCAGAGCAGTGATCTTGGCTTGAATTTACATATTTGCTGCCCAACACCAACTAGGTTTACAACTCTACTTTTCAGCAAAATTCGTTGTCTGAATTTCCCGCACATTGCTCTTCTTCAAGGGCTTTATGCCTCCAATCGTATAATATCCAGAATTAGGAGAAAAGTAGAAGGCGACTCGGAAGGCTCAGGCAGCTCATTTACCCTTCAGCAGGACTTTGCTGCATGCCGGAAGTTACCTGCCGACCAAGCCATGCTGGGTAGGTGCTGCTACTTTGTTTTTATAAAGCAGAACCACTCCAAAGTCCTCCCTTAACCAATCTCCAGACGGGGGCTCCCAGTCCTGCACCTGCTTGGATCTTTTTTCCATCCCATGCCAGGTGACAACCACCTCCAGTTCCCCAAAAGTTTCCGTAGGGGCTTACGCTCATTTTTTTAGATCTGTATGCATTCCTCTACTTTTTCTGACATTGCCACAGTCAGATTGATGGAGACAACCAGCAGCTTATGTCAGTGCTCTCTCTTCTCAAAAAACGAAAACTCTTTACCTTTTATTTTCCTAGTCCTATTGACTTCAAATGGCAAGGCCACACATAATAATTGCAGGCCTGGGAGCAAGAGAAAATATGGACACCCACACATATATCCAAATATTTAGAACTAAATGTCTACGCAAATCTATTAAGTATGCTGTATCCTCTTAGCATGACAAATACACCTTAACAAGAACTTGGACGGGTTAGCTAAAATTTAGATACAATGGGAGCGAGTTCCCATCAAGTGCCTCCCACCCAAAATAGGTTACATAATTTGTAGGGCACAGTGCAAAATAAAACTGCAAGGCCCCTTATTAACAAAGTAGGAAAAAAGTCTCATTAAAGATATTGAAATATGAACTTTTTCTCTGTCTTCTGCAGTCTTTCATTTGTTTTCTCTCAACTTGTCATGGATGTTTTGTATTTGCTATTTGTGTAAAGGAAAATTAGAATTTTAAATTACTGACATGAATTTATATCCTTTTATTATGTAATGCCAATTTTAAGTGCAAATGTCTCTATATTGCAAAATCTTTATATTGCACTTTTTTGTATAGTGCAACACCAGTTTTAAATGCAAACATAAGAGCATTAAGGTTGTATGCAGAATCACCTAAATTGTGTGACTCATATTTTGTAGCTCATACATACATATATATAATTTTTATTGCCACAACAGTGGAAATATTGCACAAAATTAATTCAACTTTTTTTCAGTCCACTTTTTCATATGTGTACATCCACCAGAAGTTTCTACCTTCAGCTGACTGAAGTGTAAGAAAGGGCTAAAAGGGAAAAGAACTATTGATTGCCCTATCTTTCTCTTTCCTTCTACATCATCACTTCCAGTGTAAGTGGTTGGCTAATAGGGAGAAGTAAAACAAATAAGAAAGATTATGATAGGGCTCCTTGGCCATTCATGTTTCTTAGAACACCGGTGTTTTCTTTCTGCGATCAAAGCAAGTTCTGGTTCAAATGAAAGCACTGCCTCTCGGGGCTGTCAGTGCCCCTACTTAGTCATAGATCTAATGTGCTTACCTATAGTTGCTTTGAGTCTCCCATCCATTGTGGATCCATTGGAATTCTGTGCTCCTGGGGAACTATGGAGGCTGGTACGCAAATAGGGTAGCAAGGAATAGTGGTGAGCATGCATATCACTTGTATCTCTTCTGTTTACATGCATGTTCCATTGTCCTAGTAGACTTCACTCTTGAAACACAAATTCAAAAATGAAATTATTAAGAATATCAAGACATCCATGGTACAGTGTTAAACTAAGTGCAGGTCCCTATGACTGCACAGATTGCATGTCCAGGAAGCTGGCTCTTAGCCCACCTCATTTTTCCTCCTAGCCCTGGTTCCATCTTGTATACACATACAAACTATACCCCATCATCTGCGAACAGCTGTGGGTTGGCCATCTACCCTTGAGAGGACAAATCCAGCGAAGACACTTGTGCAGGCAATGAAAGCAGGCTTGAGGCTTTGGCACAGGAAATTTCAGAATCCCAAGCTACCTGGATCATGGTCTAGGAACAAGGGGTCTGGTCCATGTGGGTATATCCCCAAATCCCATGATCTCTTCACTCCAAGACGCAGACCAGCGTGGGACCTCTAAGACCACAGGTTCCATGGCAGGGACTACACTTGTCAATCAGCCAATATTACCTTTGTTCTTCTCATCCTCATCATAACTCACCTGATTTTAAATTTATCATTTCTCATGTTTCATCTCATTCTAAATGTTAGCTTTATTAGCAGCATTTCCCTTTCATCACATGGCTCTCTTCTCATCTTTCATACATGTCCTTTCTTAAATCAATCTTGTTAGAGAGATACTTGAGCAGCCACAAAAGTCTCTACAGACACCTCCTCAGTTTCTCCCACACTTACAATATTAATGGCGGTATTGTCAGAGTTTCATTTTCTGACGTTACTGTGAATTGACACAGCTAAGTGAAAGATCTAGAATCAGAAAATTGTAGAACTTTATAGTCTTATGGGATCTGTGGCTCAAGTAATTATTAAGAAGCTTTTCCTAAGCAGAATAGGTAATTGAAGGCATAACAAATGGTGGGTTTCAGGCCTTCCAGCTCCAGGTCTACTGCTCCATATCATGCTGTTTTAACACAGAATTAGCCAGTAATGTCTTGATCCTTTGACCTATGGCTTATGAGACCTGCCCATACCCCTGAGGAAACACAGCACTGGATTTGAGATCTAAGAGACAAGTCAGACCTAGTATTAGTATTTTGATAGGTATATGAAAATATGTAGTATGCATGCTTATGGCAGTCATTGCTAATCAAACAAAGTCCTCTTTCTCTTGGAGCTTCATACTTCTTCTTCCCATTAATAAACAATGAAAATTCTCACAAAAGATGAAACCTGTAGCTATCCTAGCTATGCAACTTAGGAACTGAAAATATTATACAGCCCAGAATACATATTCAGTATTCAAACTGAAAACAATGGCAACACATTTAGCTTAAGTCTAACATTTTTAAATAGCCATTTCAAAATGGGCTTTGGCCAATACAAGACCTTGTATCAGTGAACAGTTGCTATAATAATGCTGTGTAACAAAAAACCTCAAAAAACTCTCAGGGGCTTACGCATCAATCATTGATTCTCACAGATTGACAGGACAGGTGGTACTATGGTACTTCATCCTGCACATCTGCACGTCCATGCCTGTAACACATGTATTTGATGTATCTTGTACCAGCAAGCAAACCAGGATTGGTTCTCATGGTGATGTCAAAGGTCAAGAATGCAAGTAGACACATGGGACCTCTTAAGACCTAAACTCAGAACTGGCACCCTGTCACTTCTTCCCATATGCCATGAGCCAAAGAAAGTCCTCAGACCAAGCCAAAATTCAAGGTTTGGGGAAGCAAAATACACCCACAGTGAGACCCTAGTAAGAGAGTGGATGCAGAGAGGATGGAAGAATTGGTAACACTCATTCAAACTACCACTGACCAGATGCCAACCAGAAGAAACAAGGGAAAATAATTTTGGAGTCATGTCTGAAGATATTAATCCTAATAAAATATACTTATTTTGTTCATATTAGCATTTTAAAAAATCTCTACTACTTGTCAATAAGTTTCTCTGTATGTGTGTGAATATTTCTCTTCCTGGAGAATCTACAGAATCTGTCACTTTATAAGAGATGTGGGTTTTCAACTGCAGTTGATTCACTGTTGGCTTTCCTGCAAAAGGAGCACCACCCAGAGGCTCCTCAACAGATGTCCCTTTGCCATTTAATATTATGGCCATGCTGTTTTAGTAAGACTCTCATCACCCATTTTGGAAATCAATGTTGAAAGCGTGGCTACACTGGAGATGTAAAATTTCAGGTCTTTCCTTTGGAAATTCTGTTAGTTTTAACTCTTAAGCTAAAAGTTAAAAAAACAAACAAACAAATAAAACCACTAACAGCATTATTAAAGGGAAGTGGGGACAAGAGATGAGTTTGATTCCAAGTAAATAATAATTATGCTAATTTCTATCATCTTTGAAACAGGCCATTTCTTCTCTCTTTTTATCATTCTTTAATGCAATGATAAACAGTACATAGCTTGCCCTAACCAAATTTGAAAAAGTATGCTACAACAGGAAGGTATAGGGTATGTTTTAGAGGAAGGAGATTGGGGTGGGGAGGAGAAAAGGGAAGCAGCTACTTTGGAAATGCTCTTAAACAAAACAAAATTTGCAACATGGTCATGAACTTTCTTTGCTTCATTTTTAAAATAAGCATTGTATTACTTCATACTTTCACTTTTGTTTAAAGTACTATGTATATGGACATTTTAACAATATTAAGTCTTTCAGACTACGAACATGGAACCATACTACTCAAAGTGATCTACAGGTTCAAGGCTATCCCCATCAAAATCCCAGTGGCATTCTGTACAGAGAAAGGGAAAAAAAATCCTAAAATGCAAAAGACGCTGACTGGCCAAAGCAATCTTGAGAAAGAAAAACAAAGCTGGAGGCATTGCACTTCCTGATCTCAAAATATATTAGAAAGCTATAGTAATTAAAACAGTATGGTACTGGCATAAAGACAGACATATAAACCAATGGAACAGAACAGAGAGTCCAGAAATGAACTCACGCATATATAGTCAACTGATCTTCAACAAGGATGCCAAGAATACACAATAGGAAAAGGATAGTCTCTTCAACAAATGGTGTTGAAGAGTGCATATCCATATACAAAAAAAATGAAATGAGACCTTTATTTTATACCACACATAAAAATCCACTCAAAATTGATGAAAGGTTTAAATGTAAGACCTGAAACTGTAAAACTCCTAGAAGAAAACATAAGGGAAATGTGCTTGACATCTGTCTTGGTAATGATTTCTTGGATATGACACCAAAAGCACAAGCAATAAAAGCAAAAATGACAAGTGGAACTATATCAGACTAAAAGGCTTCTGCATAGCAAAGGAAACAATCAACATAATGCAAGGAAACCTGTGGGATAGCAGGAAATATTTGCAAACCATATCCTGATAAAGGATTAATATCCTAAATATATAAGGAATTCCTACAACTTAGCAGGTAACAAATAAGCTGATTACAAAATGGGTAAAGGACTTGAATAGATATTTTTTCAAAGAAGACATATAAATGGCCAACAGTTATATGAAAAGGTGTTCAACATCACTAATCATCAGGGAAATGCAAATCAAAACTATGAGATATCACCTCACTCCTGTTAAGATGGCTATTATCTAAAAAACAAAAGATAACAAGTATTGGTGAGGATGTAGAAAAATTGGAACCCTTATACACTGTTGGTAGAAACTTAAGATGGTGCAACAGCTGTGGAAAACAGTATCGAGGTTCCTCAAAAAAATTAAAAATAGGACTACTGTATGATTCGGTAATCCTACTTCTGGGCATATATCCACAAGAATTGAAATCGGGATCTCAAATAGATATCTCCACTCCCATGTTCATTGCAGCATTATTCACAATAGCTAAGATATGGAAAGAAACTAAATGTTCATTGACAGATGAATGGAAAAAGAAAATGTGGCATATACATACAACGGAATATTATTCATCCCTGAAAAAAAAGGAAATCCTGCCATATGTGACATGGATGAACCTGGAAGACATTATGCTAAGTGAAATAAGCCAGTCACAGAAGGGTAAATACTGCACGATTCTGCCTATATGAGGGATCTAAAATGGTCAAACTCAGAAACAGAGAGAAGAGTAGTGTTTGCCAGGGGCTGGAGGGAGGGAGAAGTGGGAAGTTGTTCGGCTATGCAAGATAAGTTCTCAAGATCTGCTGTACAGCATAGAGCCTATAGTTAACAATTTAGTATTGTACACTAAAAATGTTGTAAAAGGGTAGATCTCATGTTAAACGTTGTTACCACAAAAACAAACACAAACAGACAAAGCGCAAGGGGGCAGGAGGAAACTTTTGGAGGTGGTGGATATGTATATTACCTTGATGATGGTGATGGTGCATGCGTATCTCCATATTCATCAAATTCCATTCATTTAATAAATCCAGCTTTTAAAATATCCATTGCATATCAATAAAGCTGTCTAAAGAATACTATGTTAGGGGCCAGCCCTGTGGCCAAGTGGTTAAGTTCATGCACGCTGCTGTGGTGGCCCAGGGTTTCGCTGGTTCGGATCCTGGGCACTGACATGGCACCACTCATCAGGCCACTCTGAGGTGGCATCCCCTGTGCCACAACTAGAAGGACCCATAACCAAAATATACAACTAGGTACTGGGGGGATTTGGGGAGAAAAAGAGGAAATACAAAAAATAAAAAGAAGATTGGCAACAGTTGTTAGCTCAGGTGCCAATCTTTAAAAAACAAAAAAAAAGAATACTATGTTACTTGCTTTAATTAGACAAATGTAAGATGCTGGATAAGTTTGAAGTTTGGTTATCATTTGTTTTTTGGTACCTACTTTAAAATATTGCTTATATTAAATTGACTGAAATCAATAAAAGGAAAAACTCCCTTTTATGCAATAGGGTTTCCAGTACGGGCCGAGGCCAATTATCCCTCTGACATCTGCAAGTGGCATTTTAAATGATCAGAAAAATTAGCTGCTCGTGATGGTTTTTCAAAGCCAGCTTGGCTGCACACCATGTCATGATCTCTCTAGAAAAGCATATCAGAAGGAATCAGATTAATTTTTAAAAGCTCTTTACCCTTGGGTTTACTGTAAGAATTCATCACTTTAACACTTCATGTTTATTAAGTAACTCCATGTTTTATGTATGACGTTTATAAAATTTGGTTATGTGAGGGGTTTATATTTGACTCATTCCATGGCTGCTTGAGACAATCAGGTTGGGAAGATGTTAACAAATTAATAAATAGAGGCCTAATCTTAATAGCAAGAGAGATTTAATTCTATGCTATATATAATTTTGTCCAAATATAAAAAAAAAATTAATGAAAGCAAGGCATTCGATTCTACAAATTGAAATCCGAAAGAATTTTTATATAAACATGAGATAAATCTTCATAGAGTGGACATTACAGCTCATTATCACATCTTAAAAAAATCCTTTCTTGATTCTTCAAGTTTAACATAAAAACCCCACTCTTTGTGAAAACATGACTATTAATATTTCTATTACTGCTGCTCTTGGTGTCTATTTTATACCACATTAATATACATTTCTATCCCACATAACCCTTAAGCAACACTTCAAGAGTTGTAAGACCAGTATTACTATATCCATTTTATAGAAAAGGAAACTGAGGCTTGGAACTGAGACCTCTCCAGGGACTGAGATATTGGCGGCAGCCACTATTGTGACTTATTACAGACATGCTGACACAGACACCGGAAGATGCCATTGGAGTTCTTTCCCTGGCCTGTTGGCCCACTGTCTGCTTCAGCCACCAGAACACCAATTTAATCCTTCTCATTCAGGGAAGGCAGCCTACCCTAGGGACTGGCCCCACCCAACAGCAAGCCCTCAGGCAACTTGTGGGCCTGCAAAGCCTGGGTGCCTGGATCCTCTGCAGCCAGGGGAGTGGGTCCACCAATGCAGGGCAGGTTGGGCACAAAGATCTGGTGGAGACTGTGGGGCATTGATGGGATATGTGGGGCCTCTGCAGTGGGGTCACTAAGTCTGCTTCAGGGGATCAGAGCATGCACACAGAGCAGGACTATGTTGACAGTGTGTGTGGCCTGGTGGGCAGTGGGGCTTGTCAGCTGCAGAGGACTTGTCTTCTGAAACAGCCACATAGGGGCTAGCCCCACCTTCCAAAGCCTGAAACAATTGGGTGTTCCCATGCCCGGGGCCACCTACACTCAGCTGCAATCCTGAGAGAGCTGACAAAAGCCTTGCAGGCCAGAAGGCTACAACAATTTTAAGCCCCTAAGCCTAGCAACCATCCATGCTGGAGGCCTACTCACTTAATAGAAAAATTGCAACAGGAATGTGCCATGTGAACTTGCAGGCAACCATGCTGGGGCACCCCACATCCGATCAAGTGACTGAATGGCCCATAGCAGGCACACACAGCTGAGCATTACAACCAGCAGGCCAGAGGAACAGCCTAAACTCCCTGGGAACATGCTGCAAGAGCAACCCTGCCACGACAGAAGGACGCACGTAGCCCACATAGAGGACACTCCTGGAACATTTGGAACTGGTGACAAGAAGAAAACAGATGGCTGGGCCTCTTAAGGCATCTCTAACATAAGGCCAACTCTCCAAGATCAGGAGACATAGCTGACACACCTAATACATAGATATAAGCACAGAGAAAGAGGCAAATGAGTAGGCAACGGAATACATTCCAAGTAAGGGAATAGGATAAAACCCCAGAAGAGGAACTAAATGAAAGAGAAATAAACAATCTGTCTGACAAAGAGTTCAAACAAAAAGTCATAAGGATGCTCACTGATCTTGGGAGAAGAATGGATGAACTCAGTGAGAATGTTGACGAAGAATTGGAAAATGTAAAAAAGACCCAATCAGAAGTGAAGAATACAATACTGGAAATGAAAATTTCACTAGAGGAACTCAATAGCAGAGTGGATGATACAGAAGAACAGATCAGTGAGAAGGACAAAAAACTAGAGGAAATCACCTAAGCTGAACAGGAAAAAAAAGAATTAAAAAGAATGTGTACAGTCTAAAGGACCTCTGGGACAAAATCAAGTGCACTGACATTTGTATGATAGGTGTCTCAAAAGGAGAAGGGAGGGGCAAAGGGGTAGAGAACCTATTTGAAGAAATAATAGCTGAAAACTTTCTTAACCTAAGGAAGGAAACAGACATCCAGGTACAGGAAGCACAGAGAACACCACACAAGATAAATGCAAAGAAGCCCACACCAAGACACATTGTAATTAAAATGTCATGAATTAAAGACAGAGAGAGAATCCTAAAAGCTGCAAGAGAAAGGCAACAAGTTACATACAAAGGAAACCCCATAAGGCTATCAGCAGACTTCTCAGCAGAAAATTTACAGGTTAGAAGGGAGTGGCATGAAATATTTAAAGTGTTGGAAAAAAAAGCCTGCAGCCAAGAATACTCTACCTAGCAAGGTCATCATTCAGAATGGAAGGAGATATAGAGTTTCCCAGACAAGCAAAAACTAAGGAGCTTATCACAAAGAAACTGGTTTTACAAGAAATGCTAAAAGGACTTATTTAAATGGGAAAGAAAAGATCATAAAGAAGAATAAGAAGATTATCAAAAAAAGGCAATACAATCACTGGTAATGGCAAAAATATAGTAAAGGTAGCAGATCAATTGTCTATAAAGATAATATGAAGGTCAAAAGACAAAAGTACTAAAATTATCTATTTCCGTGATAAGAGGGTAATGGATACACAGAAAAAAAGACGTTAGATATGATATCAAAAATAGAAACTGTGGGAGGAGGGGAGTAAAAGAGTAGAGTTTTTAGAAAGAAGTCACACTGAAGAGACTATCAACTTAATATAGATTGCAATATACATAGGTTATTATATATGAACCTCAGGATAATCACAAGTCAGAACCTATAAGAAATACACAAAAAAAATAAAGAGAAAGGAACCCAACCATAATACAAGAAAGCCATCAAACTACAAGAGAAGAGAGCAAGAGAAGAAGAAAGGAACAGAGAACTACTAAAACACCCAGAAAAAAGTAACAAAATGGCAGCAAGTACATAATTATCAATAACTAGTTTAAATGTCAATGGACTAAATGCTCCAATCAAAAGGCATACGGTGGTTGATTGGATAAAAAACAATACCTATACATATGCTGCATACAAGAGACACACTTCAGACCTAAAGTCATTCACAAGCTGAAAGTTAAGGGATGGAAAAAGATACTCCATGCAAATGGCAATGGAAAGAAAGCTGGGGCAGCAATACTTATATCAGACAAAACAGACTTTAAAACACAAACTACAACAAGAGACAAAAAAGGGCACCACATAATGATAAAGGGAACAATCCAACAAGAGGATATAACACTTATAAATATCTATGCACCCAACATAGGAACATCTAAATATATAAAGGAATTGTTAACAGACATAAAAGCAGAAATAGACAGTAGCACAATAATAGTAGGAGACTTTAACACACCACTTATACCAATGGATAGATCATCCAAACAGAAGATCAATAAGGAAACATTGGCCTTAAATGACACAACAGACCAGGTGGACTTAGTAGATATATACAGAACACTCCATCCAAAAACTGCAGCATACACATTCTTTTCAAATGCACAAGGAAGATTCTCCAAGACTGATCACATATTAGGCCACAAAACAAGTCTCACTTAATTTAAGATTGAAATAACACCAAGCGTCTTTTCTGACCACAACAGTATGAAACTAGAAACGAATACAGGAAGAAAATCAGAAAAGCCACAACTATGTGGAGATTAAAGAAAATGCTACTGAACAACTACTGGGTCAATGAAGAAATCAAAGGAGAAATAAAAAAATATGTGGAGACAAACGAAAATGAAAAATACAACATGCCAAAATGTTTGGGATACAGCAAAAGTGTTTCTAAGAGAGAAGTTTATAGCAATAGAGGCCTACTTCAACAAACAAGAAAACTTCAAATAAACCATCTAATGGTGCACCTACAGGAAATGGAAAAAGAAGAAAAAACAAAGCCCAAAATCAGTAGAAAGAAGGAAATAGTAAAAGTCAGAGCAGAAATAAATGAAATAGAGACTAAAAAACATTTAAAATTTTAAAAACATTTTAAAAAATCAATGAATCCAAGAGCTGGTTCTTTAAAAAGATAAACAAAATTGTCAAACCTTTAGCTAGACTCACCTAGAAAAAAGAGAGAAGTCTCAAGTAAATAAAATCAGAAATGAAAGAGGAGAAACTACAATGGATACCTCAGAAATACAAAAGATTATAAGAGACTACTACAGAAAGCTATATGCCAACAAATTGGATAATCTATAAGAAATGGATAAATTTTGAGAATCATACAACCTTCCAAAACTGGACCAAGAAGAAAGAGAATTTGAATAGGCCAATCACCAGTAAGGAGATTTAAACAGTAATCAAAAATCTCCCCCAAATAGAAGTCCAGGACCAGACGGTTTCCCTGGTGAATTCTACCAAACATTCAAATAAGACTGAAGGTCTATCCTTCTTAAATTCTTAAAAAAAAATGAAGAGGGGAAGCCTGCTAACTCATTCTACCATGCTAACACTACCCTGATACCAAAACCAGATAAGGACAACAGAAAAAAGAAAATTGCAGGCCCATATCACTGATGAACATCGATGCAAAAAACCTTCAAAAAAACACTAGCAAATCGAATACAACAATACATTAAAAAGATCATACACCATGAACATGCGTGATTCATTCCAGGGATGCAGGGATGGTTCGATATCCACAAATCAATCAACATGATACACCACATTAACAAAATGAAGAATAAAAATCACACGATCATCTCAATAGATGCAGAGAAAGAATTTAACAAGATACAGAATCCATTCATGATAAAAACTCTGGATAAAATCGGTATAGAAGGAAAGTACCTTAACTTAATAGAGGCCATAAATCACAAACCCACAGCTAACATCATTCTGAATGGAGAAAAACTGAAAGCTATCCCTCCAAGAACAGGAACCAGACAAGGATGCCCACTGTCACCACTCTTATTTAACATAGTATTGGAAGTCCTAGCCAGAGCAATCAGGCACGAAAAAGAAATAAAAGGGATCCCTATTGGAAAGGAAGAAGTGAAACTGTCACTCTTTGCACATGACATGATTTTATATATAGAAAACCCTAAAGAATCCACCAAAAAACTTTTAGAAATAATAAATGAATATGTAAAGTTGCAGGACACAAAATCAACATACAAAAATTGGTTGCATTTCTATATACTAACAATGAAGTAGCAGAAAGAAAAATTAAGAATACAATCCCATTTATAATTGCAACAAAAAGAATAAAATACCTGGGAACAAACTTAACCAGAGAGGTGAAAGATCTGTATGCTGAAAACTATAAACCATTGTTGAAAGAAATTGAATAAGACACAAAGAAATGGAAAGATATTCCGTGCTCTTGGATTGGAAGAATTAACATAGCTAAAATGTCCATACTTCCCAAAGCAATCAATCAATACAATCCCTATCAAAGTTCCAACAACATTTTTCACAGAAATATGACAAAGAATCCTAAAATTTATATGGAACAACAAAAGATCCCAAATAACCAAAGGAACCCTGAGAAAAAAGAACAAAGCTGGAGGTATCACACTCTCTGATACCAAAATATACCACAAAGCTCCAGTAACCAACACAGCACGGTACTGGCACAAAAACAGATAAGCAGATCAATGGAACAGATTCAAGCGCCGAGTAATAAACCCATACATCTATGGACAGCTAATTTTCAACAAGGGAGCCAAGAACGTATAATGGAGAAAGGAAAGTCGCTTCAGTTAATGATGTTGGGAAAACTGGATAGACACATGCAAAAGAATGAAAGTAGACCATTGTCTTACACCATTCAGAAAAATTAACTCAAAATGGATTAAAGACTTGAATGCAAGACCTGAAACCATGAAACTTCTCGAAGAAAACATAGTCAGTACACTCTTTGACATTGATATTAGCAGCATATTTTTTAAGTACCATATCTGACAGGGCAAGAGAAAAAATAGAAAAAATAAACAAATGGGGCTACATCAAATTAAAAAGCTTATGCACAGCAAAGAAAACCATCAACAAAACAAAAAGACAACCTAACAACTGGGAGAAGATATTTATAAAACATAGATCTGAAAGGGGTTAATATCCAAAATATATAAAGAACTCATACATCTCAACAACAAAAAAACTAACAACCCAATTAAAAACTGGGCAAAAGACCTCAATAGACATTTTTCTAAAGAAGATATACAGATGACCAACAGGCACATGAAAGGATGTTCAGCATCATTAACTATCAGGGAAATGCAAATCAAAACTACAATGAGGTATCACCTCACTCCCATCAGAATGGCTGTAATTAACAAGACGGGAAACAATAAGTGTTGGAGAGGATGTGGAGAGAAGGGAACTCTTATACACTGTTGGTGGGAGTGCAAACTGGTGCAGCCACAGTGGAAAACTGTGTGGAGACTCCTCAAAAAATCAAGAATAGAACTACCATACTATCTATCTATTCCACTGCTGGGTATTTATCCAAAGAACTTGAAAATACAAATGCATAAAGATACATGCACCCCTATGTTCATTACAGCATTATGCACAAGAGCCAAGACTTGGAAGCAACCTAGTGCCCAGCAAGGGACAAATGGATAAAGAAGATGTGGTATGTATACACAATGGAATATTACTCAACCATAAGAAACTATGAAATCCGGCCATTTGTGACAACATACATGTATCTTGAGGGTATAATGCTAAGAAAATAAGTCAGAGGGAGAAAGTCAAATACCATATGATCTCACTCCTAAGTAGAAGACAAAAACAATGACAAACAATCACATAGAGGCAGAGATTGGCTTGGTGTTACCAGAGGGGAAGGGGGTGGGAAGGAGGGGGAAAAGTGGCAATTAGGCACATGTGTGTGGTGATGGATTGTAACTAGTCCTTGGGTGGTGAAAATAATGCAATCAACACATGAATCAAAATATCATGTACACCTGAAATTTATATAATGTTACAATGTTACCAAAATAAAAAAAAAATCCTCACTTTATTCTCATTTATAAAGACTAACAGCCATGTTACCCCTGATAATTTACCTGCAAGGTGGAGTCTATTAGAACATGACACACTGTAACAGGTCTTTCATTTTTTCCATGACTAGTATCTAATGGGTATATTTTCTATTCATTAGGAAGTATGCTTCTCATTAATTTTTATATAAAGCAAATTAATTATGAATTTATCACAGAAAATGTTGATGTTTAGTTATTTGACACACTACTGATGAGATTAAAAATTTGAGGAGAGGGGCCAGCCGGTGGCACAGTGGTTAAATTTGCACATGCCACTTTGGTGGCCTGGGATTTGCTGGTTTGGATCCCAGGTGCAGACCTATGCACCGCTTGTCCAACCATAGTGTGGCAGGCATCCCACATATAAAGTGTAGGAAGATGGGCACGGATGTGAGCTCAGGGCCAGTCTTCCTCAGCAAAAGGAGGAGGATTGGCAACAGATGTTAGCTCAGGGCTAATCTTCCTCAAAAAAAAAAAATTTTGAGCAGAAAGATAATCTCCTTGCATTACAGAGAGCAAGTCTTGCATTGACCAAATTTTTTCCTAAGTAAGGGTCTCCATTTCTTTGATAGAAAGTAGAAGGCAATGCAACCTCCAGTCTTGAAACCCTCTGTAGTGCATGAGATAATAGGAATTTAGAAATTCCCTCCCTTGTTGCTGCCTAATTTTAGTTTGCCAAATGATATGGCATTTGTTACTCTTCAAGAAATTATTTTTCAAGAATAAGATTGCCTTATTTATTTTGTTTTACATAATTAAACAAAAACAGGAAGGAAAGAAAACTCATGACCACAGGAGAGTGAAATGCAATCACTAAGAACAATATGAAGTTGGAGATGGATTATATCCTTGCAGAAGACATAAGGAAAAAAATGCATGTATATTCTATATATGCCAGTACAGAGTATGAGTAATTACGCATGTTTTATTTGTTAAACATATATGCATACGCAGTTGGAAATGTGATGATTTCTTTGTTGTTCAGCGGCACAGGGATCGAAGGAGGACAATCATCCATCTATCCATCCATTCATTCAGTAATATTTGAATGAGTACATACCCTGTGCTGAGCACTGACAGATACGACATGGAGAAGATATGACTTCCTGTTAATAACATCAACAAACCCACTTCCTTTTTCAGCTAGGTAATTTTAAATAGTGCAAACAGCTGATGGATTGAAAAGTTATGTTGTTTATTTTCTTAACAGAAAAGAAGTGTGAGATTCTGCCTTTCCCAGAGGCTCCCCGAAGGCTCAGGAGTTGAAATTTGTTGTTTAGGGTGTAAAATAAAAACAACAGTATTTGCATTCTTTTTTCACTGGGGGATTAAAACAGTGGCCTGCTTTGCCTGTCAACCACTTATAACATTGAGCATGACTACCTTGGAATTAGGAGCTCTAAGAGCAGGAAGACAGAGTCAGTACATTAAAGCAAATTTCTAATTCTGCATAACTAGCGTGCATTTACTTCATTAACTAGCAGTTACATTTCCCACGCCTTCAATTAACACTGGTTTCATTTTAAATGCTATCAGTTAAGACAAGATGCGATAAGAAAACATCATTGCCAGGCAGGAATTCCTCAAACACAGCTGATTTATCTCTTCGGCAATTCATTAAAATGCAAAATATATTGAAATTGATTTTCAGCACTTTCAGGCAGGAATGCTTCTAATAATGTTAATTTGCAAATTTCCTCTTCTTTTTTTTTTTTAAGTCTCTGTGCTGCCGTCGCCATGTTTCGCCGGAGGCTATTTGTATTGTGCAGACAGAAAATGAACAGCGAACATTTATTTCTCATATCTTTCTGAGAAACCTGAGGCGCATGAAGATATTTGTGCTGGAACAGGCGTAGTCAATCCTCTTCACTCCCTTCAGTTGCTATATATCACCAGCCAACTCCCAGCTAGTCATGCTGTAGCAATTAACCTGCCACTGCTCTCTGCTGTCAGGCTCAGTAATAATAAACTCCTCCCCCCACCACTCCCAGGAGACAGAGCTGTAGATTCGGGCTCGGCAATGTCCAGAGAGGCTGAATTATTCAGAATCAGCACGATTAAGAAGATGACATGGTCCTAGTTAAAAAAGACGTTTAAACCTATTAAGGTGTAGGCAACTGATCTTACCCTCTTTGGTGCACAGCTCCTAAAATAGGAATTCTTGAAAGGCTATTTACAATACTTCGCCAATTTCCAAGTTTATGAATAGAAGTATAAATACCAGGAGGAAAGCATCAGAGTCAGAATTTACAGCTCACGTAAACCTAGGAACTGGCTAAAAATAATCTTTTCACCCCAAAGAGACAAAGGGAGCAGGTTCATTTTGAGTAATTGGTCATGTTTCAACTGTTATTCTTAAAAGCAAAGAAAAAAATCCCTGTGTTTGCTTTTTTTGGGTCCGTTTCAAGTGGACCAAATTGTGATGAATTATAAATTAAAAATCCGGATACACAATCTGTCAGATAACAAGTTGTTAGACTCTGGAAATAGCCTATCCCTAACAATAAACCTTGTTTTTATGAGGATGGCAGTATTATAAATGTCATAATGGATTGCAAATGAACCAGCTGTTTATATTCTACTCCGTACATGAATGAGAGAAGAGAAGCCAGGAAATACAAGAAGATGAAGGAAAATTTACTAGTACCAAGTCACGGAAAAAAGCCCAAGGAACTCAATTTTTACGCATTCCCATCCAATTTACCCTTGCTGGTGACTTTTGGGGGGAAGTGTAGCTTTTGAAACCAATTGCATTATTCCACTTTAAGATGCCTTCTAGTATATTCAACAGACCCATCACAGTTATATGTTCCTTTTTCAGTCTCAAGCTGCCCTCACCATACGAGACTGGTGACTGTCAGAGGACTTTCAGAGAAGGATTTGAATGTAATTTCAAAGGCCAGACAGAGCAGCTTTCAAAACACCGCAAGCTTAAGAAAGCAGGGTTAGGAGCCCAGGAGGGGCAAGATTCTGGCTTTCTGTTTCTCACTTCACTCATTTCACTTCAAGCTAAAGCACCTTTGATCCCAACTAGGTGAAATCGAGGCAGCATGGCAATACTAAGTGAATGACCCCACCTACCCAAAGCTCTGCAAAGTGGCAATTATCTGTAACTGCATTATCGCCAGCATCATGCCCATTAGCCCGTGGAGACCAGAGATTCCCTTTGAGAACAGAAACGCTTAGCTCCTCTATGTATGATTAAATCTAGGTCCATCCATGAGATTTCAACAAATACCAGGCCACTCATGGATGCTTGATAGCAGATTACCATTTTCTGTACAACATGTATGAATTCATGTGTTTATTATGCAAAGATCTTATTTTGAGTTTCATGTCCTTTTTTCTCAGAGAGAACTAAAATCCAGCAAAGGATGCAGAGGAGGAGTACAGCACCACTTTACAAATTAGGAGTGTTGCTTTATGGGGCATTAGAATGATTCTATCTAAAAATCCAATCCAGAAGATAGCATTACCACTTGTTATGTTCGCATTTTCAGATAAGGCACCTCATCCTTGGCTGCAGGTCTCTTATCTCTGTAATATTCATGGAGTGCTAGCTTTCAATTAAACCATCCACAATTTTATGTAACTGAAAATATATATTTTACTGCTGCAGGAACCAGTAGTCAAGAAAAATTCTATATTTTAAATTTATTTTTAAAGCCTGGATAGTTTTATTGCCAATGATGTCATGAACAGTGCTGTCCTACAAAGATGACTAACTTTTGTCTTTCAAGAGACATGCAGATCATACCAAGGGTCCCAGAAGTTCACGAGACTCTTGACTTTTGCAGATATAATATTCAGATAGTTGACTTTGTCAGAAACCCTTGGAAGTCTGTGATATGTAATCATTTGTCATTTTCCTAAAGCATAAATTTATTCACACGCATGGTGGATCTAGAATGCAGAGGTGAGTCATGAAGTCACTGATGACCAAACTGACCACCTGTCTTCTTCAAATATAGCACACCTCAACTGCCCAGACATTTTCTCAGTCTCTTTTTCTGGTACTCTCTTTATTCCCAAACTATAAATGTTGAGGTGCAAGGCTGTTAACGTCCCACTCTTTTCACTCTCCCAGGTCATCTCATTCCATCCCAGGACTTAAAGTCCTGTGTGGATGTTGATAACTGCCAAATAAGTCATCCACCCAGGTCTCGTTCCTGAAATTCAGAAACATATACGCAATTGCTTTCTAGCACACCAGCACTTAAATTCAACATATCCAAAATGGAATCTGTAATAATGCCAGTAATGTACTTAATATTTACACTCATAATCTTTACAAAAACCCCATCAGGTAGGAGACTATCATATTCCCAATTTTAAAGATGAGGAAACTGCGGCTGGTAGAGATCAACGGTCTAGGTCATAAGGTTATAAGGAACTGTGATTTCGACCTAGGTCCGTCTGAGCAGAGTCTATGTTTTTAATCACTGTCCCCATGCTGCCCACCTGGGTTTCCTCGTTCCCCTATGTAACTCATCCTAGTGACCCTTTCCTGTCGCAGCTGTACAATTACTTCTTCAGGGACGCCTTTTCCGATCCTACAGAGGAATTTGCATTTTCAGGACTAGAGTTCTACAAATATAAAATACCTTTTTTTTTTAGAGAGCCCGCAATTACGTATTTGATTTTCAATCTTCTCAATAGCCTGGGAAATACACAGGGCAGATGCAGTTGAGAAACAACGAGAGAAAAACGGGTGAGAGACAGAATAGTCTAGAAAGAGTGAACAGCAAGTGTGAAGGCCCAGGCAGGGAAAGCAATAAAATAAAAGTGGCATTCTCAAGTAACAGGATGAATTTCTTTGCAGTTAGAACACAAAGAATGAAAGCAAGGAGGGGCAAGAGGCTAGACCTGAAGAGTAGACCTAAAAGGTGCTAGGTTACAGTGGGTTTTACAGATCCTGTTAAAGATTTAGAAATGTATTCTAAGGACAGAACAAGAATGTTTCAGACAGTGGGAAATGAAAACCCAAAGCTTATTTACCTACTTAATTTTCGGTCACTGATGAGCAAAGCTGACCTCGGAGACTGAAGGTCCAAAACTTTTGTCCAATGCTTGGCGGGTACCAATAAAGAATGGCAGAAGAAAAATGACAAACTGTGATCTTTTTCCTCATGCGTGAAAGAGCCAAGTACACCAGGGTACCTTGTCTAAGTAAGATATTTAGAGAATAGAGTTAGACATTTAGAGAATGCACATATATATAAAACACACATGTGTGTATACATATACGTATATATTTAATTAACAGACTTTATCTTTCTGGGCAGTTTTAGGTTCACAACAAAATGTGCAGAAAGTGCAGCTTTCATATATCCCACCCACACAGCCTCCACCACTATCAACATCAGGCGCCAGAGTGGTACGTTGTTACAACTGATGGATCTACGCCGACACATCATTATCACCCAAAGTACATAGATTACATTATAGTATCATACGAAGTAGTTTCACTGCCCTAACAATCCTCTGTGGCCCACCTATTCATCCCTCCCTTTCCCCTATCCCCTGGCAACCACTGATCTTTTTACTTTCTCCTTAGTTTTGCCTTTTCCAGAATGTCGTATAGTTGGAATCAAACATAGCCTTTTCAAATTGGCTCCTTTCACTTAGTAATATTCATTTAAGTTTCCTCCATGTCCTTTTGTGGCTTGATGGCTAATTTTCTTTTTAGTGCTGAACAATATTCCGTTGTCTGGCTGCACCACAGTTTATTTATCCATTCACCTACTGAAGGACATCTTGGTTGCTTCCAAGTTTTTCAATCATAAACAAAGCTGCTATAAACATACATGTGCAGGTTTTTTTATGGACATAAGTTTTCAAGTCATTTGGGTAAACATCATGAAGCATAATTACTGGATAATATGGTAAGGGTGTAAGGAAGTGTTATGAGAGACAAGGCCAAGATTGTTCACACTAGCATACTCCCAGTTACTATGTACACGTGCAAAAGCTGGGCAGTGAAGAAAGCTGACGGGAGAAAAATGGATTTATTTGAAATATGGTGTTGGAGGAGAGCTCTATGGATACCCTGGACCACCAGAAAGATGAACAAGTGGGTCCCAGAGCAAATTAAGCCTGAACTATTGCTAGACGCAAAAATGATCAAACTGAGGTTGTCTTACTTTGGGCACATCATGAGAAGGCAGGATTCTTTGGAAAAGACAATAATGCTGGGAAGAGTAGAAGGCAGCAGGAAAAGAGGAAGACTTTTAAATATGAGATGGATTGACTCCATAAAGGAAGCCATAGGCATGAGTCTACAGGAGCTGAGTAGGGCTGTTGAGGACAGGGCATTTTGGATATCACTCATTCATGGGGTCTCCAGGAGTTGGAGCCAATTCGATGGCATGTAAAACATGTGGTAAGAATATGTTTAGTTTTGTAAGAAACTGCCAAACAATCTCCCAGAATGGCTGTACCATTCTGCATTCCCACCAGCAATGAATGGGAGTTCCTGTTGTTCCACATCCTCATCAGCATTTAGTATTGTCAGTGTTCTGGATTTTGGCCATTCTGATAGTGTAGCAGTATCTCATTGTTATTTTAGTTTAAGATTCCATAGTGAAATATGATCTTTTCATCTGCTGATTCACCATCTGTATATCTTCTTTGAGGAGGCATCTAAGTCTTTGGCTCATTTTTTAATAGGTTTGTTCTTCTTATTGTTGAGTTTTGAGTTCTTTGTATGTTTTAGATCACAGTAGTTTATCAGATATGCCTTTTGCAAATATTTTCTCCCAGTCTGTGGCTTGTTTCCTTATTCTCTTTATCTTATATTTTATAGTTATTAAAGTAAGTTCTTGAATTCCCTCTGTGTACTTAGCCACATGGAGCATTCAGATATGTAGAGCATTAAGAATCCAATGAATAACAATTCAAACAACAATTTTATTTAAGAGTTGACTTGTGCAAGGCACTGCATATTGTAGGTATGCATGTGTCCCATTTCATTTCTGTCCTCAAGAAATTTATAGCCATAATGATGATGGGGAAGACAGGCCCACAAACCCAATTCCAGTCTTTTCATTAACACAGAACAACAACAATTTTTAAAAAGCCATCTCCACTGTCTTTGTTTCTGTCTTTCTGGTCCCAAAATCATGCCCATTACTCTTCCCTTAAAGTTTTCATCACCCTAAAGATGCCCTTCCTGAATTCAGGGACCTTGGCATTCCTATGGAGTTTTCAGTTAAGTAGTCTCCCGTCTTTCCGACATTTTATCCTTTCTGTCCTGAGCTCATCCTTTTATTTACTCCAGAGAGAGCTTCCAACACCAGTGCCGGGAAGCATGAACTCCAATCCTGTAACCATGCAGCCCCAGTTCCAGAAGGGTTAAAGGAGAGATTACTACTACAGGCTACAGTTATCTGGGAAGATGTCACAGAAAAGAAATTCAAGCTGAACCTTAAGAGATAAACAGGATTCAGCAAAAAGAGGGGGGAAAAATGTCAGAGAAATGAAAAGTTACCAGGAAGAGGAAAAAGTCTCAGGGACCATATAGCAAACCCACCAAACTAGATCCAGTAGGAGAGGCAAATAGGGGAAGGGTGTGGACAAGTCTGCAAAGCTAGCCTAGATCTAATAATAACTCTTTTCCTCTAGATGTCTCAGAGTGCCTTGCACCCCTGCTGTACTGCCGTGTCGTAATCAATAGGTAACCTTTACCGAGTACTCTCTAGTACCAGGCACTTTTCTAGGTGCTTTAAATTACAGAGTTGCAAAGCCTGGTCTCTGGCAGAGAGTCCCATTCTAGATGTCTACCTCGTAACCACTGCACTCTATACCGATTCCCTCAACAGAGCTTCATAACAACCCATTCTCCTTTTCTAAAAATAATAGTAACTGTTATGAGTATGCTGAATTCCACTCTTTTTCCTTCTTCTGTGATCTTATTACAAAGTCATTTATTAAAAGAGGCAAATATGAAAGGGTCAAACAATTAAAAAACTACAGTTACAGCAGTGTATTTGTTGCTCCTGTAACAAATTTCCACAAACTTAGCAGGATAATATAACTCAAATTTACCGTCTTACTGTACTGGAGGTCTGAAGTCCAACACGAGGCTTACTGAGGTGTCAACAGGGCTGCCTTCCTCTCTAGAGGCTCCAGGGGAGAATTCACTCCCTTGCCTTTTTCCAGCTACTAGAGGTAGTCCTCATTCCTTGGCTTGTGGCCCCCTTTTCCACCTTTAAAGACAGTAACCGCAAGTTGAGTCCTTCCCACATGGTATCACACTAAACTTGTACCTTTCATCACATCTTTCTTTGCTCTCCTCTTCGATCCCCCTCTTCCACTTTTAATGCTGCTTCTGATTACATTGGACCCACCCAGATAATCCAGGTGAACCTCCCTATTTTTAATAAACTATTAGCCTCGTTAATTCCTTCTTGTCATGTAACCTAAGATATTCACAGGCTCTGAGGGTTAGGATGTGTGCATCTTTGGGGGGCCATTATTCTGCCTACCACCGTGCTCCATAAATAGCATTTATTTATCAGTATTTTAAGTGAAGAACTTAAAGAAACACGAAACCATTAGTTATGAAATGATTAATATTGAGTTAATAAAATCTTCCTAATATTTTACAACTGTCTTGCTCCCACTTAATTCCACAGCAACAGTCTTTTTAGCAGCTCAAATGTATGAAGTCTGTTCAAAGTATTTAACTTCCCTTTCATAGAAACAAAAACCCCTGTCTTTTCACAGTCATATGGGGCCTGGAATTTATACAATCTTTAATTAAATTACATAATGACAGCGATAATTATACCTGGGATAAATGCATGGGGAGAAACACAACTGAGTGTTGGTAAACACATAACTCAGCTGGAGAAGCAGAAGCGTTGGGGCTCGATAGAGGGACGCCTACTGGTAACAGGCACACAGCACCCAGCAAACATCCATCCGTGCATTTTGCAGGAGGAGTGGAAATGTTTATTAACCTGGTAAGCCAGTTGACGGGAAGTTTTTAAAGAAAGCTTCTGCTCCCCTACAAACAATAGAATACAGACTCTGTAGGCAGACCTGAGTTCTAATCCCTTCTCACTCCTGCCTTACAAGTTGGGTGACTTTGAGCAAATCAATTAACGTCTAAGAAGTTAGTTCTGTTCTCTTCACTGTCAAAGGAGGATTAAGATACTACCTACTTGAAAGCATAGTGGTAAAGACTAAAGTAGGTCTTACAGATAAAGATCTTCATTGGGTAACTATTCTGTCAATCACGTATATTTGCATACTGTTTCCATTACTTCTTTGAATAAGTTCCTAGACAAGAATTGCGGAATGGATATGTTTACAAATTCCTCAATTTTTATATACAACTATTACCAGAATAATCTCCAGAAATATATACCAATTTCACTCCTAACTACAATGTAGGACGATACCTATTTCCTTAGCAAACTTCCCAAGACACCTTATTTAAATATTGCCGATTGAGTTGCCTAAATAAATAAAAAGTACCAGAAATTGTTCTTTTTATTTGAATTTTTGTGATGATTGTGTTTTGGAATGTTTTTATATGAAATAATATTGACTATTTTATTTTGTCTTTTTGTGAATTGCTTGATAATATCCTTACCCCATTTTAACTGGTGTGTTTATAGTTTTTCCATTGATTTGTAAGAATTTCAAATATTGAGACTTTTGTCTTTTACATCCTTAATTATTCTAATTCACGTTTTTCTCTCTATTTTATTTATGTGTCCTAAGGATCTCCTTGAAAGACAATTCCCAAATTTCTTCTGTCCTCTGGGGGGAAAAAAGTCAATCTTGAAACACCATCTACCTGAGATTTCCTGTGGCTAGTAAATTTCCTAATAATAGTAGCACATGCGTTTCAGTATTCATCAAAGAGTTCATTTGAATCTCTAATAATTACTTGACTTTTTAAGAAACCACAACTATTTTCAGAAAATCTTTTTCTTCTTTACGTTCTTCTCACACCTTAGGTGCCAAACCAGCTTGCATTTGTGATCCCTGACTTGTTTTCACCAATCAATGTCTATTCTTTTTTAATTGAGTATTTCACTAGGCTTGCCTTTATTTAGCAACTGTTACCTTAAAGCTTATTATTATAGCACCTCCGTCTGTTGAGTAATGTCAACATCCTTCCCGTCATCTCAGCACTTCTAATCCCCCTCCTCACAGCCCCCTCTCTGAATGAAAAGCAAGGCAGTTTTTGTTGGAGGCTTTGAATGAATAATTCATTTGGAAAAATGGTCCGTGTTGTGCATGTTCAGAAGACAGAGCACTTCTCCCGTCAGTCACAATGGCTGGGGTAGGACTAAGTGCTGTTCAGAGTGTGCTGCTGAGGGCGGCTGCTGAGATTGCCGACTGTGCTAATCCTGACCATCCTTCTTTGTCTTTTGTGACAGGAAGATTAAGATTCAGGGTCTGATTTAGTTGTTGCAGTTAGGCTGTATTTCGCTTGGTTATTTCAAGCCTTCTTTTAAATTACCAACAGGGTCTCATCACCATCCCCTCGAGCTCTAAGAAATCTTGACCTAAGTATCATTCTCCTGGGGTGGTGCAGCATGGAGGAGCGACCTTTCACCTCAGAGACCTTGGGTTTGAGTTCTACATCAGCCATTTATGAAGTTGGTAGTTCAGGTAAGATACGTAACCGTGAGGAGCCTTATTCCCTTATCTGAAGATGGAAGTGATTATTGCTACGACGCAGATTGTTTGTGTGTGTGGCTGTGTGGATTCCACAGGGAAATATTTTATGGAAGCACCCCAGCACTATGCCTGGAGATGGCAGGTTTCTAGTTAATGATCATGTCCTTTTAATTAATTCCTTCTTCACCGCTGTCTCCATTATCTCTTTTCCATCCTCTACTCTGTTAAACACACGCAAAATATTGAATGAGTTTACCATGTTCCTGCCTAACAACTTTGACTATTTCCTGATTTTCAAGAGTTCACGAGATAAAGTCCACTCGCCCCAGCATGATCCCAATCAGCTGCCCCCTCCCCACGCACCCAATGAGTTCAGTGGACTGTCTCCATGGAAATGCTATTCGCTCTTTCCAAGTTATTTCATGTTACTTCAGTCTCCAGGCCCAGCGGATCCTTTTCCCTGCCTGGGTTGTCCATTCTCTTAAGTGCAGTTGCAAAAATTGTAGTCCTCTTTTAAGACACAGCAACATGTAATACACTCCCTCTGAATTTTTCCCAGACTTCCATCAGCATCTTGGGCCCCGTCTCCATGCTCCCAAAGACCATGTGCACGCATTCACTCTCATTCTTCTCTCATCATAGGATAATACGTGGCCATGTCTCCGTCTCCCAATTAGACGGTGAGCTCCAATAAGCATGAATATAGTACCTTAATGTCTCTTTGTTTGCCTTATAGAAATTGCCTCAAGGAATTTTTGGTGAATAAATGAATGAATGCTTGAATGAATGAAGTATTGACTATTTCAAGGAACAACGTCATATACATTAAAAAATACTAAAATCATTATGTCTCGATGACTTGGTGACAAGAACATCAGAAAATGCCTGTTTTGTATCTTTAATCAAACATCTGTGGAACCAGTTTTTAAAACACGTTGCTAAATAATAAGTGCATTGATCTTACTGTTTACACGCACATCTCCCCTCACCCGCCCCTGCCTCCCTGACTGCTTTCCCCATTTCATTCCCTGTCTTCCTTCCGCCTTTTGAAGACAGTAGAATTAAGAGGGATTATTAGGATATCCCTGCAGAGGCTGGTAACCTCCGCAGTGACATCTGGAATCCAGCCTGTTTTACTCACTGGGTCTATAAAGCATCCTTACAAATATTAGCTGGTAAGGCACCTTGCTCTGCTCACCCTCTCCTTCCTGGCTTGGCAGTGGCTCTGTTCTGCATCTTGTCTTGGAATTTACCTTCCTTTTCTCCCCTAGGGGGCATGTCTTGTCCTAACTCGTGCAGGCTAAAACTGCTATGCAGTGAGCCACATATCATAAAAGCCTTAAGGGATTTTTCTCCTGCAGTTTCCACGTGATGTCCATTGATTTTTCAGGAAGTGCCCCAGCGCTTTTTCTGTCTCCCTCAGGAGAAAATCTAGCGTCCTAGCGCAGAATGTATGGGCTGATCAGCCCTTCCACACCAACACTGAATGTATTTATGGATAGGTTCCATACACTAGAGAGCCTATGCCTGCACCAGAAGAACTCAGAACTAATGCTGCCAGCATCTGCTTGGAGGAAAAACAACCTAGGGACCCACAAGAGAACAACACTATATTCTTTTAACTTATTCCTTAAAACAAAAAATTAGATTAAGACTAAAGGGTAAATGCTACTTGAGATGTGCTACTGGTCATACTTTCCACTTATGGACACTATGAATATAAACTAAGTGTGTGTGTGTGTGTGTGTTTGATATCTGTCACTACAGAGCTGATGACCGAGAGACCCAATATTCTAATGAAGGGGATGAATATGGATGGTTTGATTTTTCTTTTGAGTTGTGCCAATGATGATAGCAACAATGATTATAACCGCCATTAACAGAGTACACATCATGTTACACTTTGCACGCAGTATCTTATTTAATCAGCAAAACAACCTGTAAAATAAGGAATTATTATCTCTATTTGACAGAATAGAACTGAATGCTACAGCTGAATGCTAAAGCTCTTGGGCAGCTTGCCGAATGTCACAGTTAGGAAGAGGAAAGGAGAGGTTCAAAGTCTGATTCCTATCTCCAGTATTTATCACTGCACAATACTGCCTCCTGCCAGTTCAAGAATATTCTACTTCTACAGCTTACTATTCCCAAATTGTTTAAAATATAACGCTATTATAATGTAACTAATCAATGAGAACAATGCCTCCTGGATTTGATAGCTCAGGAAAATCACCTTTTTTTGGTCAAAATTGATTTCATTAAAAAGACAGAACCCTGGAACCCACCGGAGACCTACTGGGTAAGGCTGTCCTTAGGTAGGACTCTAGAAATCTCTGTTCATATACCTCCGCAGTTAATTCTGATGCAGCCTGCCTGGCACAGCTTTGTGAGCACATGGTTGGGAACCATGCCTTAGGCTCTAAGCGTTTGGCCAAGGACTGCATCTGTCACAAAAGGCCTGGCACGCAGTAGCCACTCAACGAATTGTTGTTGAACTGAATTGTTGAACCATCCATCTCTGTCGTGATATTCCCACATTAGAATAATGATGAGAACGATTTTTCCTCTATTGTTTCAGAAGGGAAATCCACTGGAATCCATGATGCAGCTCAACCTTTAGGGTTCAGGGAAAACAGTCAGGCAGCTGCAGTGGAGACTCTCTCAGCAGAGTTTTGCATTAAGCAGAAAGGTTACACTCAAGGTAGACATTTCCTTCCTAGGACACTATGGGCATCTATCATTAAGGTTTATGGGTATTTATACATGTCATTACTATTACTGGTTTCTCCTGGGTCCTGGGGAGAATCAAGCTGAATGCCTATAAAATACAACAAGCTCCTAAGAGAAAGATGCTCTCTAAAGATATAGCATTACTATAAATTTCAGCCATTTCCTCCAGCCTGAAAATGCTGTCCTGGGGAGAACGATCACTTAGCAGTCATTGGCTCGTTTCCTAAGCCAGTAGGAAACAGACCTCACTCCCGGGCATGGTGAAAGTGGGGGCATGGGGTCACTGGGGTAAAGGACAGGAAACATAACTATCAAAAGTGACAATCATCTATTTTTCCAATCTATATCAGTTATAAATATAGCCTTATCAATAGCTGGTGTAATCATAACAAAAATGTGGGCTTACAAAACTCCGTTACCTGTTCATAAATAGAATACCATCTTCTTAAAGGAATTTGTTTCATTTTCTGGTTTTCTTACTGCTGCAAGGACCCGACCCAATTTGCCACGTGGCAACATCTGGGAGACTGATTCTCCTCTTTACTCTTCAAGAAGTATCAGCCATCTCAATCTCCATCAGATTCTCACCATAGCTAGCTATTTGAACAAGGACAGGTCCCTTGGAGTTCATCTTTTAAACTGAAAGACAAAATTCCTTTACTCCTCTCGTACAAGTGAGACTAAATGTCTCTGACCTGCTCAGAATCTTGGAGAAGTGCCATCTTTTGGCCTGTGGGTAAATATAGCGCTTCACCAGTTTCTGGGTATTCTACACCCAGTTGGGATGTATGCCTAAGTAAAAACAACATTTTAGGAGAAATAGATATTTTTGTAGACAGGTGAAGAGAGTGTAAATTATACAGCCATTTTGAAAAGTAATGGTGCGATGTGATCAAAAGACTTGGAAATATTAATAATAAATATATTATATGCCTTTATATTATACTTATATACATATTTATATAATATAATAAATATAAAATATTTTACATACACTACCAAAATACAAATCTGTATTATGTGTTACATATATGTAAATGCTTTATGTATTTATAGTATTCTGCTGGTGACCTTGTCTTCTTCTGTGAGTTCTATGCTGACAGCCCCCAGACGTCTCTTCTACCTCCTCATTCCAATGGAGACCTGCCTTTCCAACATTGTTTTAATGACTAACAGACATCTCAAAACTGAACTCTTCATGTTCCCTGCCAAACCTGTTCTTCCCACAGTCTTCCCCATCTCAAAGAGGAACTCCATTCAACCATTTGCTTGAGTCAAAAATCTCAGCACAGGGGCCAGCCTGGTGGAGTAGTAGTTAAGTTAGTGTGCTCCATTTATGCGGCCCAGGGTTCGTGGGTTTGGCTCCTGGATGCAGACCTATACACGGCTTACTAAGCCTTGCTGTAGAGGCATCCCACCTACAAAATAGAAGAAGATTGTCACAGATGTTAGCTCAGGGCCACTTTTCCTCAAGCAAAAAGAGGAAGATTGGCAACAGGTGTTAGCTCAGGGCCAATCTTCCTCACCAAAAAAAAAAAAAAAAAACCCTCAGCATTATTGTTGACTCGGGTCTTTTTCTCACAGCAACTACCATATTCCATTGTCTCTACTTTCAAAATAGATCAAGAATCCAGATGCACTTGATCACTTCCATCACCCCTACTCCTCAAAACCACCAACACCTTGGAGGTCAGAAGAGAAGTCTGACTAGAGTTACATATTAAGGAGTCACCAGCAAATTGATATATCTAAAAGCCTTATGAATGGATGGGATCACCTAGAGAAAGAGTGAGGAGAGAGAAAAGAATATAACCCAAGAAAAGGCCATAAGGAACTTTAACATTTAGAGCTTAGATGTAGAAGGCAGAGACCGAGAAGAGTTGGAAGGACAACCCAGGCTCGTGCTTTGTTAGAAGGGAAATCATGTTAGATCAGCAATGGAGGAAAAGCTGGGTATGTTCTGGGTGGGGAGCAGCTGCATAGTCCTCCTAAAGGTTGTTCCAGAAACTTCCTGTCATACAAATAGTGCTCTGGCCTAGGGTCACTGTGAGAGAGGACTTGAGCCTCAACCACAGAAAGCAGTTCAGCCCCATCTATTTCCCCAGATTCACTAGACCCAGGTCACGTGTTTTGTGGAACAAAAGGAAAAGAAAGTGTCAGGCCCTGCCCAGGTGGGTTCCAGTCTCAGAATGCTGTAGGGAAACCCCAATCTTTAGTGGCACAGACTCCTCAGTCCGTTGCAGGGCAACAGCCCTCATTGGCTATCACATGACCCAAGTTCCTGTTGGCCACCAGGTCACCACCCAAGAGGCTATCCTGAAAGGAAAGACAATGGAATTCCTGAGAGGAAAATCACCACCGTGCATGATGTCACAGGTGAGGCTGGACCATACTTGGAGATACCATCTCGCCCAGCCGCAGTCCTGCAACACCTTGGATTCTCCAGGTACGTGTACCAGGAAGGAGAGTCTGTGATGTTAAGTTAGAAACTCTAGAAGAAACTCCCCCTGAGGGCACTGAAGGATGAAGAGAGGAAGAAGAGAACAGAGGGAGACGTGAGGCTGTCAGCAGCTGAGCGCTGGCAGTTCTGGGAGCAGAAGGAAAGCAGACAGTGGACCACCAGCCCCGAAAGCAGGGCAGACAGGGAGCCATAGAACGCAAGTCTCCTTCTATCCCCATCCATGTCAGAGATTCCCAGAGGGAATTAGGGAAAGGAGCCCTGAGGAAAAGTGGATTTCCTCTACTCAAAAGGGTAAAAGACTCTGAGGCCCATTTAGACTTGAAATATTCTTATAAATGTAAGGCCTGGGATATTTTTATCACATTTATTTTCTAAATTGTCTTTAATAAGCAAGAACCACTTTGACTATATTTTAAAACAACAAAAAAAGAAATTAAAAGGAAATGACCATAGTTTTCCCACTTATATTTTTTTTCTCTATAGTTCTAAAAGATTTACTTGCATTCATATTACAAATCTCACGTAGGATAGCTGGCAAATATCCCATTTCATTGACTGAAAAATGGAGTACTGGAGAGATTAATGGACCTTCTAAAGGTCAAAATTCCGAACACTAAATCCCGGGGGTAATTTTTCTCTAAGCATAAATTTCTGATCTCAACATGTTCAAGCAATTGCCAAATTATAATTTCCGCTTTTGTCCCAGATTCTAAATTGGTGAGCGCTGTACCAGCTGATTTCAGGCTAATTGTTCAGGTGTTAAAAATGGCATGTGGCTTTATTTCCGTTAAAATGCAGTTGACTGGCTGTTTTCCTTTCTTCTACCTAAGGCCTCTCTACACCTCCTTTCCAGTTGGTTCTTTCTTGAGGACATACGTCAGACGGAATCTCTCTTTCCCCAAATTTCTCGAGTGGGAACCTTCTTTTTTGTCAACAAGTACTTTAGGGGTATTAAGGTATTTAAATAGTTTACACATATATGTGGAAGATTACTGATGTGTTATTGAATGCCTCACTCAAGAGTAAAGATTATACTGCTCTGTACCAGAAGTTTGCAAATTTCTGTACATCGTGCTGTGCAAAATCTGACAACTTTAATTCTAAAATCTCGTCATGTTTTACTTGTATTAAAAGTTATCTATCTTATCTTTAGTTGAATATTTTCTTTTGGAGAGATTGTACATTTTAAAATACTGTTTAAAGCGTAGAGCATATATTACATTTAAAAAAAGATGTAGCTTTTGTAATATCACAGTAATTCCTTCACTTCTTAAAAAGTGTAATAAATGCTTAGTTGTGATATGTTCAACAAAACATATTTATAACATGGATGACACACTTTGTAACAAACAGAATTTTATAACAAAATCATAGATGCTAGTGCCATTGGGGGATCATTTACATAAATAACATCTATCCGTTTTGCTTAAATTTTATGTTTGACATGAAATTTATATTAGTAAATATGGTTAAAATACCAATGCTTTTGTTTTTAATTGACTTATCTATTTTCCTTTCAAGTCCAAGGTAAGGGGTAGGGACAGGCAGGGAGAAAAAAAAGAAAGAAAACAAATCACAAACATCAAATACTAAATAAACTCTCAGTTGTTAGTTTTATAATGATAATACCAGAGAACAAAATATATTTTTATGAAAGTTTCATTCTCTTGTCCTTTCTTTTCTAAAGGTAAGCCCACCAAGTGCCAGTAATTACTCTCGTAGGAAGAATCAGAAAAACAAAATTGTGCTATTAAGAGCTGAGAAGCAAGACATGTCTTTTAGAAACAATTTAAATGAATATGGTTTCCTACTGAGTTACGGTTTTGCCAGGTAAATGACTCTTTTGACCACTTCTCAAGCATAAGCCGGAAATGAGTAAACATTATTGCTCAAGCTCCTGGCTTAGGAAAAACATACAAGTAATCTCATATCTACTCTCCTTCCATGTTGAGCACAAGCACAAATGGTCCTCGCTTCATCAGTGTTGGGGAGAGGCCAGGGAAGGAAGGGTGGACAGCCGGCATGGAAGGGCACGTGGATAATAACTTGATAGAAAAAGAAGGGAATCAATTCAGGAAGGACAGCTCTGTCACTTCATAGTGAGACAGGCCAATGAGGCTGGGATGGCAGGTCTGCCAAAAAAGGAAGAATCAAAAGCTAATAAGCTTTTCGAGTTGAAAGAAGACATGGCAGTTTAACTCAATAATCTCTCATTTCAAAGGAAAGGAATTTCAAGTCTGGAGAAGTGATGTGGCTTGCTGAAGATTAGACAACTAGTAAGTGAGAAAGCCAGGCTTTGCACCAAGAGATTCTGCTTTCCGTTACGTGTTCTAGAAGTATTCTCCCACTGCCTCTGGTAGAGGTGGAGCCAGAGGGTAATGGAATCTACCTGGGGTCCAGTTTGTTTTCCTTTACTATGGGAATTAATGCAGACATTTGGGAAAGATGGCAGAGACTGTGATGACCAGTAGGGACTAAAACTTTGGCTTAAGCAGAAATAAGTTTGAAGATATTAAACACCCAAAACCGGATCAAGATGATGTGGGCGGGGAGGGTGGGGAAGACGGGAGTTAGACACTCATACAGAAACAAAGCAGAGGCTTGCATATCAGGAAGTGATGGTTGTTTGTCAGGAAAGTCTAAAAGAAGGTCTAGGGACAATAGCTTTGCATGTCAGGCGCATCTATGTAAAGGCTAAAGGTTGTCGGGGGAGAGGGTGGGTTTCACTAACAAGGTTCACTGATCTCTGTCGTGTGGACATGTGGGGACTTCCCAAGCACATTTACCTGGGAAGTTTCCCACTTCCACTGGGTCTTAAAAGTACCCTGTGTTCTGAACAGGGCTTTCCACCGCAGTCCAGTATTTTCGCTTCACTATCAGAAGGCAACAATCGACACGTTCAAACCATCAAAGAGAAACTAAGCAGGTCTAATTTACATAACTGTAGAGACCTGTGAGGTCTTCTCCTTTCTCCTGTCCTCAAGCAGCCCATTTCTACAGATAATTTTTATTATGTTTTACATTTCTTAAGCCAGCATCTCTTTTTAACATTTTTGGCTAATTAATAACGAGTTTCTGTCGTGTAGTTGATTCCATTTAATCAATGAGGTCACCAGAAACACTGAATCTAACATTGTTCATTAAAATTGTCACCATTCTAAACCGCCGATAGTTTCTAACAACGTCAGATGGGCAGCAACTAGAACAATGATCACTAATGGCAACATAACCCCCTGTGTCCTGGCCATACTTTAACCCTCAAGTTCAAATTTCAATTACGTTGGGTAAAGCTCACAGATTCAGTGGGAAGCATGGGGCTTAACTTTTTCACAAAAATGGTACCCAGCTCAAAACAGCCGATGGGGCTTTCCAACCCCTGTGTTTTCCCAGCGTCTAGAACAGAGAATCCTGTTTGAGTGATGTGCTGAAATTGTTGCTGCCAATGCCTCTGATTCATTGTGTTCTTCCTGAACTGTAACTCATTACCAGTTTTGTTTTTCCAAGTTAGGGGAAAAGAAAACTAGGTAATTAATTTTGTTTGTGACATTGAAAAAGGCTTTTACATAATCTTGCATGCTGTATAGTGCCAGTTTAAGCCAATTCCATTATCCCTCATCCAAATTATAAAATACAGAAACTCTGAAAATCAAGTTTTTTTAACAGCAGCATATTTATTTAATGGCAAAACCCGACTTGAACTGATATGACCCCATTTGGACTCTATTTATCTCACATCTAAATGTGGATATCTATGCTGTTCATTGTAAAACATTTTTTTTTTTTTTTAAAGATTGGCCCTCAGTTAACATCTGTTGCCAATCTTGCTCGTTTTTTCTCTTGTCCCCCAAGCACCCCAGTACATAGCTGTATATTCTAGTTGTAGGTCCTTCTAGTTGAGCTGTGTGGGACACCACCTCAGCATAGCCTGATGAGCGGTGCTAAGTCCGCACCCAGGATCCAAACCGGGGAAACCCTGGGCGGCCGCAGGGGAGCACGCAAACTTAACCACTCGGCCACGGGGCTGGGCTCATTGTAAAACTTTCAATGTGTTTGATTAGGGGGAACTGCTTTGGGACACACTAAGGATCATTACCTAATATATGTGTGTGGCCTGCAGTATCATGGTAAAACCTGAAACATTCTGAATTCCCAAACTTAACTGACCAAATCAGTTTTAGGTAAGGGATTATGAACCTGAAAAAGTAAAAATCAGGTATTGTCTAAGACTGTGGAAAGTGATTCTGAAAATTGCCTCTGTTTAAATAAGCAGTTCTTATTGGGTGGTCCACATATTGAGACTCTTTTTCCCCCAGCAGGTTTTGTCTGGGTTTATTTTTCACGTTATTTTGATTTTATTTTACTTTATCTTGCTATTTTATTTTGCTTTCCAATTTGTGTGCTCATGAAAACCTAGCAGACTGAGAACACTCGAGACTTTCACACAGCTTCTCCCTGGTGGTCACTGGCCACGCGGCCTTTCTGATGCTGCTGGGACGGTGCCTCGGGGCTGTTGACCTGGTTATTCTTGTGACGAGAGACATATTTATTCAAAGAACACTCAATACTTGGCCTCTTTGCTGAGACCTCCAACAAAGGACCTAATCGTGAAAAGAAATGCTGTTTATTTGACCCACGCTCATTGCCCCCCGAACACCTTGTTTCTCATTCAGTTCCATTGCAGTCACACAACTATGCAGGAATCTTACCCCCTTTTAAAAGTAACCACTTTGAGAAGGAAAAAAAAAAATAGTTTCATATCTTCCCAGGTATGTTCTGACAATAAAGCCTTTTTTTTGTTTTCAATGTATTGCTTCACTTTTCACAGTTTGGATTGGAACTAGAATTCTATTTAAAATCCACGTATTAGTTTTTAGTTGCCTTTCACAAGGACAGTGGTTTTATTTCGTGAAAATTGGTACTGAATTATATATGTTAGCTTTCTGGACAAAGAATGTTAAGTAGATATGATCCGTTATTGATTCTGATATTGAATTCCAAAAGGGAGAGAGAATATGAACAGAACCATAACATCAAAAGGCCCTGTTTTGGCAAGAAAGCATTTTTAAAATATTCATTATGTACATGATTTTCTGTCCATGAAGCTCATCTTGGGTGTGTAGCTTACAGTTGGAATGAGGGAGAGAAAGAGAGGGAGTTCTGTGGCCTGGGACTATTCAACTCAAATTTATTCAATAAGACAAAAGGACCTGTGAGTATGAAATCCAAACGCACTGGTTTTTTTGCCCTCATTGAAAATGGGGGGAAAAACACAGAATTTGGACTCAGTATATTTTCAGGCTATAGACTGGAAACCAGCTGAAGTTAATTTAGAAGTCGACGCTGAGAGGAAAACAAGTGGGAGCTATGCAACCTACATATATTCATCTGGGGGCATTTAAAATGCCTCTCACTGAAAGAAGACTCTTTGGAAGGCCACTAGCAGTGAATATTTCATGAATAGTCATGAGCTTTCAATAAATGGCTGGTTCTTATGAATTCGGTGGAAACCTCAGTGGGGAGGAAAGCAGAGACCATGAAGCCACAGGGATGTTTCAACTCCTACGAATTAGCACTGCTTCAGAAAAACCACCACCAACCTTTAAACAGCTTAAGCAAAATGTCAAGTAAACCAAGTACCTACCATATGCTAAGCCTGTGTTATGAAAATGTTAAATTGCTACATATTAGTGCAGTGAGGAAAAGAAAACACATCGCAATTAATGGCAGCGGGGCAAATTATTAAACACCTGTATAAACCAGACCTAAACAACAATTTGGCAACACAGGAGACGATCCTGTACATCTGCCTTTTATAGTCACAAAATTTTCAGGAGTGTTTCTATTAATCCTTTAGCCATAATTGTGCTCTTTTAACCCAATGTGAGGAGTTGGTATGAATCACATAAAAATGAGCTCGCTAGTGAGACTGGAGAACATATTGCCTGTCTGAAGATACTTGTGAAACGCTCTAAGTCTGGATATGAAAGTGATGCGCATCCTAGATGCTCATCTATCTGTTCATTTTTCATGTAATTTCCTTTTTACATATTTAAGCTAAGTGTTTTTCCCCTACTTTTCTCAGAGGAACATTAATGTAAAAGGCCTGTAGAAGTCAGACTATCCATGCTGGCATGGTATGCTTTACTCAATCTTCACTAGATTTCACTATTATAATTAAAATAGGAAATGTACATGTAAAATAGTGAAACAAGTAAAAAATAATTATCCTTCCCATCCCACATTGTCCCACTGGGAACTACTGTTATTGGTTCTTAGGTATATTTTCTGGAATTTTCTATGCAGATTATTGAGCACTGTGTGACCCTCTTCTACAGCTTTCTTTTTTTCTCTTAATAATACATCTTAGAAAGAGTTTTATGTCAGTTTATCAGGACTTAGGGAAGTGCCTCATTTAAAAAAATTACTGTAAAGTAATTCCTTATATGAATGCACTATAATTTATTCAATCAGTTTCCTATTAATGGATACTCATGAATGTGTCTAAACTCTTATTACTAATAACAATGAACACGTATCTTTCATAAACATGTTGGGCATATCCATAGGACAGATTCCTAGAAATGGAATTGGCAGGTCAAATAGCATTTGAATTTAAAATTTTGAAAGATATTTCTAAATTGTGCTTCAAAGAGATTATACCAACATACATTCTTATTAACCTTGTTTGAAATTGTTCATTTTTACCGATGATGTGTGTTACCATTTTTTTAACAAAATGAAAGTGAAAATAGTATTTCACAGTTGTTTTAAATTTTTCATGTTAAATTATGAGTGAAATTGAGCATCTATTTATATTTTGCTACGCTATTTGTAGTTTTCTCTCAAATTATTTATTCATGTCTTTTTTCTTTTTTTCTATGGATTTAGTTTTTGTTTCCTTATTGATTTATAATAGCTCTTTAAATGATAGGAAATTCAAAGCTAAACATAATCATATGTGTTGCAAATATTTTTTTCTTTTTTTTTTGAAATCAGGGTGTATTGGCCCTAAGAAATGTTTAGATAGTGAAGTTTATCAATTTGCTCCATGAATCAATATTTACTTGTTTTTTAATCAAAAGATAGAGTAATTTTTGCAGAGAAATGACTATGTTCCTTTAAGTAATTACAAACATAGAACAAAGTGTCAGTTGTCTTTCTTTTAAGAATAAATACATTTTAGAGAGGTTTTTTCTTTAAAAAGTATTGGATCTTAATTATTTTATGTAAGCAAATCTTAGTTCGTAATTTTGAGAATATTATATAAACTTCTAGAATGAGAAGTTTGTTTCTTCTGGTTTCCTTCTAGATTGAAAAGTAGCAATCGCCTCAAGAATTGTTGGGGTCCGTGGTACATGAGGGAGATTAAGTAACACAGAGGGTCTTCTATCTAAGAGCCCCGTGGATTGCAGCTTGGAGAGCTGGAAGGAATCACGAGAACCTGCAATATGCTAGGTCACAGGGTAACCTCTCTCCCAACTCATTTTAAGGCTGGACTTGCTATTTGCATCTTACAGCTCCTCACTCACCTCTGACAACTTGAAGGAACTGGATACACCTGGAGGTTCATGGTTTTGCCTCTGATATAAACCGCTTAGGTAAACCCCAGCCTGTGCTGGAATTTCTCTTTTTTAAAGTATCTAAACAGGAAAGACAAAATTGTAAAACAGTAATATGAGGAGATTCTAACACCAGAAGAAAACAGAACTAGAACCAATAAAATGGCAAAGCCACTTATAGCTGACAAAATCGGTAGTGGGAGGCATGGAAACCTTTAATTGCTATTTGGGGGAAATGTATACGGATTCACGATTAGAATAACAGATATCCTACTACCACTTAGCAAAGTTGGTGTGCATTCCTGTTCCCTGAGTTGCCTTTTCTCCATAAATGTTTGCTGTTTAAAATGAAAACCTCCACAAACATTAAAAAGTAAACTTTTATTGTCTGATGTCTTTCTCTAAACTTATACCACCTTTATATTCAGTATCACTCTGCTTCGTACCCGACAGTTCTCTGTTTATGTTATAGGTGCGATTTCCTCTCCAATGATGTCACAAGAACCTTCAAGAAGGGACCACATTATGTAGGTGATCTTCCCCTTGTGCCTAGTCAACTTCTGGATAAACACGTCTCAGCCCCACTGATTCATTGTACTTTAGCTAAATACAGGTTCACATGACTGGGGGCTAGAGAGCCATCCTTTCAACAAAAGCTTTTAAAGTTTTACCAGAGTGACAGGATAAAAACACGGCATAGTTCACAAAATTAATCACCCTCATCTTTAGGTCCAAAAAATCTGTGACCAGCATTTCTGAGGCCTGGAAAGATAAACTGCAAGCCAGTGTTAGTGGCATTTCCAAGCAGCATGTGGGATAAACCTGTGTACAAATTGCCATCAGTAGGCACAACAGGGAAGCAGAAGCGGAAAGATTCATTTTCCTCTATTTGACTAGTTCAAATGAGTTTCTCTGCACAGAGCAATATATGTGGTTCTCCTGGAGAAATGAAAATAATTGAATGCCACTGTCTTCATCACAGTTCAAAGGAGATATTAGTACTGTACTGCTTTCCGTGTGTGTGTGTACATGTGTGTATGTATACATGTGTGTGGGTGTGTGCACCTCAACCCAGAAAAATAACTCCATTTATATTCTCCAGGCTCTGGGCTACAAGCTAGCTATTCTTGGAGATTTTTTTCCTGAAAGCGTGTAGAAACCTCTTGGGCTGAGGCTAAATTTTGCCTCCATCTTGAGGGCTTTCCTGGCATGCTGCCTTAATCTGCAGTCTAGATGGAGGTTCTGGATGTCAGGACTTCTGTGTCCATGAGGATTTAACCCTCTAGAGACCGGACTGGTGGTCTGTGCTCCTGAGTCCTCCTTACTTCTCATATTCCATTCTGTTCCTCAGATCAGGTGACATCCTGGTCCAGGGACTGTGCCTAGAATGCGCCATCAGCTCTGAAAGGGAGGAGATTAAGAGCAGGGGCTCCACAGTCCCTGGCTGGGCTCAGGCCTCTGACCAGCAGGGAGACCTGGACAAAGCACTTCATCTCTGAACCTCAGATTCTGAATCTACAAAATGGGGGTAAGCTGAGGTAAGTGAGGATTAAATGACATCATCCATTTAATATGTTTAGAATAATGTCTGGCACATAGTAAGTCCCCCGGAACTGCAGATACTGTCCTTTATTTCAGTCATTCAGTGGGCAGACTTGCCTCAGGGCAAAAGTGGCCTGGCCTGGTTCTAGTGACTCCCACCAGGGAGCAGGTCCATCAACTAGGTAGGAGCAGGTGGCACGTGGAACCAATCTCTGGTTGACAAAGCGTAAGACTGCAGCATCACACTTGTAAATAACCACAACAGGGTCATAAGGTGAGTAGTTTTACCAAGAATTTTTAACCAACAATTAGAGAAGTTGGTAGAGTAAGAGGCTTTCATAAGAAACTCTCATTAAGGTAGACCGGAAAAGAGAACAGAAGTACTGGTAGCTAGTTGGGAATAGAGGGCAAATGCATTTTTAGAAAGTAGAATAAAGACTGAGAATATCTAAAGAGAGTCGCCACAGTGTCATCAGAAAACTACTGGAGGAACCCAGGATGGGTAAGTCCCACAAGGCAAGCAGTGCCTAACCCTCTAGAACAGGGGTCTGCAAACTTATTCTGAGAACAGCCAGATAAGAAGTATTTTGAGCTTTGTGAGCCATGCAGTCTACGTTCCATCTACTTAACTGCCGTTGTATTGTGAAAGCAGCCACAGATGCAATGTACAAGCAAAGGGCATGGATATGTTCCAATGAAAATTTATTTACAAAAACAGGCAGCCACTGAATTTGACTGGCCTGCAATCACTTGCTGATACTTCCTCTAGAACAACAAGAACCAGAGTAATAATAATATTATTAATAATTAAATTTTACTATGTGCCAAGCACCGTGCTAAACTCTTTCTATTTTTAACTTATCTCATTTTCTCATAACCTGTGAAGAATACACCATTATTATCCTAACTTTTCAGATGGGAAACAGGCCCAAAGAGTTTACCTTGCCCATGGTCACACAGATAATGGGTGTCAGACAGAATTTTTGCCCAGGCAGTTTGGCTCCAAATATTGAATCCTCTTAATTGCGCACCATTTTGCCTCTTGGGTGGGATGAGGAGACAAGCTATTCTAATTACTATTCATCCATCTTGTCCTAAAGGGCCACCATCCTAACAGTGGCAAGGTTTCGCTGATCCTGACTTACCTTTTATGATAAGTGTCCACTTGGCTCCTGTTTTCTTTGGCCGCTATGTGTGTGCTCAAAAACACTTCATTCCATAAGTGGTCCCCACTTCCCTGCTAGATCTGGCTCTGGCCAAGCAAGCTGGTTTTGTACCACACTCTCCACTTCTCTCTGCATTCCAGCTCACCCATCTTCCTTCTTTTCCTGGAAGATTCTATTCTGCTTATTGCCTTCAGCATTTGCATATGATGTTTCCTCTGCCCAGATTATTCTTCCCCTCCTCTTTCTTGGTTGACTCATCTCTGATTAAATCTTAGTTTAATCTTCATATCTTCACGGAAGCCTCCTCTGACCCTGTGTTCTTAGAGCAGCATGTGACTTTCTTTCATAGGATGCTGCATAGTTTATAATTTTATAATCACGTATGTGATCATTTGACAAATATTTTTTTCCCTACACTAAACTCTAGACTAAAACAGAGTTTCTCAACTTCAGCACTATGGGCATTTCAGGCTTGACAATTCTGTGCTTGTGTGTTTGTGTGTGTGTGTGTGTGTGTGTGTGAGGGTAGGTGTGCAGTCCTGTGCATTGTGTGATATTTAGCAGCATACCTGTCCTCTACACACAAGATAACAGTAACACCCCTCCCCTCAGTCATGAAAATTAAAAAACTGTCACCAAACATTGCCAAATGGCCTCTGAGGGAGCAAAATCTCCCCCTGTTGAGAACCACTGCCCTAAAATGAAAGCTCCATGAGAGGAGGAACTCTGCTGGTTATCTTCCACTTGATACTCGCCCGTATCCCCTGTGCATCCTTCTTCACTCTACTCTCCGCCCCGAGAGGCTGACCCATATCAGCAGCCACCTTTGTCTTCTCACTTCCAGTTGGGTATGGGCAGTGGGAGGCATTCTCAGGTGACTGAAGAACAGGAAGGAAGTGAGAGGGAGATTTTATCCTGTTTATACTAGGTCATCATGGTTTGGCTACACATTCGAACCCAATGCCACCATTCCTATCAGATAGCCCTCTCACTGCAACCACCCCTTCCCTTTAAGGTGACAATGGTTTCTCACTGTTACTAGCCTTGGAGTCCAGCAGTGTCCCTTGCTGATTTCCTTAAACCCTGCTCAAACCTATGTAAATAATTCACTTAGTAAGCTCTTCTCAAATTTTGCCAAGACCGGTTGCTACCAAGACTATGGGTAAATTTCTCACCATTGGAGATGCAGCATCAGCTGCAACAAGCTCCTAGTAAAAATGTGTCATATGAATAAATGAAGTGGCATCTGTTTTTCCTCCTTTCTCCAACCTTCTGCCTTTATCTGCCTCAGTGCTTCACTAGACCCAAACTCAAGAGTCCTCCTCTGGTTTGACACATGGGTTCCAACTCAACTGAGGGCTTCTAAGACACATTCAGAAATAGCGCACCTAACCTCATCCCTACTTCTAATTCCTGCTGTGTCTACTTCTGTAACAAGTCACTTCTACTCGTTTTTTTGTTTGAGATCTTTCCTGCTAGTAGACAAAATCCTTGTTGAGTTTTGCTACTCATCTAGCCTAATACCAACCATGTTGAACAAAATGCCTTCAGATTAAGTTTTGTCTTGGACTAATACTATCTAATATCACATCTATAAATTGATAATAAAAAGACCTGCTTTCAGACATGAGTGTATTATTTTTTTTCAGAAATTATGAAGACAAAGCCCTTCATAGCTTCTGCTCCATTTCAGAGGACTACTGGTTCAACAGATACTGTGACAATGTTATTTGATCTGTAATATTTCCAACCCAAGCAATGCTTCACACATATTCCACAAACCCAGCTGTCCATCTCTGGAATAAATAACCTTTGTTTTTGAGAAAAAGCAAATAAAGACAAGAAGCTAAGTAATTAAGAATTGATTATAAGTGTTTAGATGTCTCCAAGACAAACTCTCAATTCACAAGCCTTTTTTGTACCCTCTAGACTCATGAATTCTGATCAGTACCTTTGAGTTTCCTTCTCGTGGAGAATCAACAAAAAGTAAGTCGTGATAATATTTTACTAAAGAAGCTATACAGTTTTTCTCTGTTCAAATGAGAGGTCATTTATTTATTCCCTTTAGTTTTAATAGCTGAAAAATAACTAAGTATACCAATACATTTCAAAGAAGCCTGACATTTGCTACATATTCACAGGGCTTACAATTACAAATGCTTCTATTTCTGTAGCCGTTTTAGGAAATGTAGAAAAATGAGAGTAATAAAGTCAAACATGCCTAGCTCTCCCACAGATAAGAGTGAGAAAGCTGCCAGTTCCTGGAAAGTGAAGTCTACACAACATTCTGCTTGGTTTTTTGTTGAAAGAACTTGCTTGTGGCCCTCTTTATTGCCCTGTTTCCTGGTCTCTCTCATACATAAAACAAGAGGTCATTCCAGGGTAATATATGTAAGTAAATGTTATTGATATAAAGTCAAGTATACAAAATTAGAAATTATGTAAAAATGTAAATAATGACATAAACAAATTTCAATGTGGAAAAATGAAAACATTTATAACATTAGTATGAAGGTTTTGTGGAGAATATATTTCATTTAGAGATTTAATATTTTAACAATAAATTACAGGGAAAAGCATAAGAGTCTTCTACCTTGTAGATTTTAAATTCATCAAGGATATGATCAGTTGTTTGATTTTGTGGCCCTAGAACCTGGCTTATGGAAGGCTTTCAAAAAACATTTTGTGATTGATGAAATGGAGAGGAGAATCATTTGAACCAACAGAAACAAAGTGAACAGAGACAATAACTTCATCTCCTTTGGATTATGGGGGCTTTTGTATGTTCTATACGATAACTCCATAACCGAAAATTTTGAAACAAAGACAGTAAATTCCTCAAAAAATGTTTTTCACTGGCTTCAATAAGTGAAAGGGATGAATTAAGTGAGATATGCTTTGAAGTCCCCTGGATATTATCGTGATTAAACAAAGGAGCCACCCTAAGTAGATTAACTAATTTAGACGAAATGTGGACTAAAGGTTCACATCCTCTCATCCTGCAGTACAGATAAGTGTCTGAGGAAGAGGAAAGGCCCTCTCTGGGACATGTCTTGAAGTGAATCCAAGATTTCTCCCTTCTTTCTGTGGCAGGAAAATAAGCTGTTTCAGACTTGAGGAAAGAGTAGAATGCATGATTTTCTTTATTTCCAGATATATTATTAAAGAAATTTTCAAACATGTAGCAAAGTTAAAAATTTTTACAATGATTATCCACATACCTACCACCTAGATTCTGTCATTAACTTTTTACTATACTTACTTTAATACGTATTGATCAATTCAGTCATGACTCTATCAGTCCATTAATCCATCTTATACTTATTGTGTCTCAAAGTTCAGCATGTATATCTTTAACAAGAGTTTAGTTAATCTTTCAATAGTTTTCCTCCTTTTGAGATAAAATGTATACATTGTGAAATACAAAGATCTTAAGTGTGTATCCACTGAGCTTTGACAAATATATACATCAGAGTATTTGAAACCCCTATCGAGATACAAAACATTCTATCACTCCAGAAAGTTTTCTCACTCTCTTTCTAAGTCAATATTCACCCCTTTCTAACCTGAGACAAACACTGTTCTGACTTTCTGTCATCATAGATTAGCACCTTTTCTAGAAATTCTTATTAATGGAACCATAAAATAGGCACTTGGCTGTGTATGATCTCTTACACTAAGCGTAATGTTTTTGAAATTCACCATGTAGTTACAAGTAATGAGATTTATTTCCCTTTTTATTCTTGCATAGTATATTCCTTTATATGAATATACCACAGATTATCCATTCTTCTATTGACAAATATCTCAGCCATTTCCAGTTTGGGGCTACTATGAATAATATTGCTATGAACATTCATGTATAATTTATTTTGTGGACATATGTTTTCATTTGTCTCGGGTAAACATGGAATTGCTTGGATGAAATTTTATAGGAAACTGGTATATATTTTTCCAAATTGATTCTCCCATTCTAGATTCCCACTAATAATTTATGCAAGTTCCATTTGTTTCATATGTTCACCGACATTTGGTGTTTCCAACCTTTTTAATTTAAAATTAGACATCTACACTCATAAAAAGGTTAATTTAGACCCTTACTTCACACCAGACACAATTAACTCAAAATAGATCACAGACTTAAATCCTAGAGCTAAACCTATAAAACGTTTAGAAGAAAAGGTGAAAATTTTGTGGCCTTGAGTTAGGCAAAAATTCCTTAGATACATCACCAAAAGCATGATTTATAAACAGAAAATTAGGGGGCCAGCCCCGTGACTGAGTGGTTAAGTTCGTGCGCTCCGCTTCAGCAGCCCAGGCTTTTGCTGGTTCGGATCCTGGGTGCGGACATGGCACCATTCCTCAGGCCATGCTGAGGCGGCATCCCACATGCCACAACTAGAAGGACCCACAACTAAAAGTACACAACTGTGTACTGGTGGGCTTTTGGGAGAAAAAAATAGGAAAAAAAAAGGAAGATTGTCAACAGTTGTCAGCTCAGGTGCCAATCTTTAAAAAGAAGAAAAATTAATAAATTAGACTTCATCAAAGTCAAAAGCTTTTATGTTTCAACAGATATCCTTAAGAAAATGCATGGATAAACCACAGATTTGGAGAAAATATTTGCAAATCATATATCTGATAAAGGACTTGTATCCAGATTACATAAAAAAGAACACTGACAACTTAATAATAAGAAGACAAGTGGCCCAATTTAAAAATGGGCAATGGATTTGAATAGCAATTGCTCCAGAAAAGATATATAATTAGTAAATAAACACATGAAAACTGAGGGTTTGGAATAAAAATTACTACAAATTGGCATGAGAAATATTTTGAGGTGATGAAAATATTCTAAAATTGGATTTTGATGATAGCTGCACACACAACTTTGTAAATTTACTAAAAATCATTGAGCTTTACATTTAAAATGAGTGAATTTTATGGTATGTAAATTATACCTCAATGAAAATGTTTTGAAAAATGTTTCCACAAAGCAAACTGCAGGCCCAGATGGCCGCCCTGTGAATCCTACCAAAGAAGAAAATAGCCAAAGTTACAAAAACTCTTGTGAAAGATAGAACAAAGGAAATACTTCTGAAATAATTTTTGTGGACCAGCAGAACTTTGATACCAAACCTAAAAATGTCATAACAAGAAGGGAAAATTACAGGCCAATTCCTTTATGAACATGGATACAAAATTCCTGAACCAAAAATCAACAAATTGACTCCAACATTATATAAAAATAATAATATATCACAATCTAGATAGGTTTAGATTAATAACTGAAAATCATTTTATGTTTCTGAGGATGCAAAAAAATTAATAAAATTAAGAATTCTTTCATAATAAAAGAAGAAAGACCTCTCAGAAAATTAGTGATAAAGAAAGTTTTTTAATCAATTAAAAGGTATCTATAAATACTTTATAGCAAAAATAGACAATGATGAAATATTGAAAGATAATCAGCTGAGATTAGGAGTGAGATAAAGATGCCTGGTATTACCATTTCTGTTTAATATTGCTTTAGAGATCGTAGATAATGATATTAAGCAAGACAATAAATAAAAGGTATAATTAAAGGTTTAAATGAAGGAATATTGGAAAGTTGTCATTATTTACAATGATTGTGTGTGTAACAATCCCAAAACTGTATAGTTAAAGAATTAGAATTACTCCATGAATTTAGCAAGGACGCTGGATAAAAATCAGTATACAAAACAAGCATCAATTATATTTCTGTACACTAGTAACTAACAATTAGAAGGCGAATTGTAAAAAAGATGCCATTTATAATAGCAGAGTTCAAGGCACCATGTGTGACAGTCAGAATAAATAGCAGAGAGGAGAACCAGATTTAGCAGGACTTCAGATATCAGAATTATCAAATGAAGATTATAAAATAATTGTATTGCTACACTTTAAAATATTAAAAGTCTTAAAATGTAAGCAAAGAAAAACCTGTAAAAAAAGAAGAAATATGAAAAGAAGCAAACATATATTCTAGAAATTTTGAAAATGGATTCAAAAAATTTAAAAGATAATTAAAGAGCAGACTAAATAGTTGAAGAGAGATTTAGTATATTAAAATATGCATGCATTTTTTTTTCTAAAATGTAACATAAAGAAATAAAGTATGGGGCCGGCCTGGTGGTGCAGCGGTTGAGTGCATACATTCTGCTTTGGTGGCCCGGAGTTTGCAGGTTCAGGTCCCTGGTGCAGACATGGCACTGCTTGGCAAGCCATGATGTGGTAGGCATCCCACACATAAAGTAGAGGAAGATGGACATGGATGTTAGCTCAGGGCCAGTCTTCCTCAGCAAAAAGAGGAGGATTGGCAGCAGATGTTAGCTCAGGGCTAATCTTCCTCAAAATAAAATCAATCAATCAATCAATAAAATAAATAAATAAAAAGAAATAAAGTAATGGAAAATATTAAAAAGAAATTAAAAGACAGAGATAGGATGAGGGCTTGTAGAATGGGGAATGTAACTTTTGAAAAGCTAATACCTGAGGATTTTTCAGAATACTTAAAAGACACCAATATTCATATTAGACATGCATAAATGTAAAAGTATTTTTGAGTGAAAAAAAATCAGTCACAAATATGTACACATAGTTTGATCTCATATGTATAAACTTCAAGAGCATACAAAACTGAATGATGTAGTGTTTAGGGATTCAGATATCATAAAGCTATTGAGAAAAGCAGGAGAATAGAAGATCCCATTCAGAATGGCGGTTGCCTTTGAGTGGTGAGGAGATGGGAACCATCCACGGGGTTTTTAAGGCACGGATAATGTTCTACCTGTGAAGCCAGATAGTAGGTACATGGGTATTTGCATTGTTGCTTATCTTTACGCTCTTCCCAAAGATAAAAGCAGTTTCAGGCAGTTCACAGAAAAAGAAATAGAAACTGCTTTTTAGATATGAATGCAAAACCACTATTATTCAATGTACTAGACAGAAATTAAAACAATAAGCAAGCATTCTCACCTTGGGTTTAGATAATAATTTTAAAATGTAATAATAGAGAGTTGACCAAAGTGTAGGGGAGCAGACATGCGTACATTGTTGGCTGACGTGTAAGTTGGCACAAACACTTCATAGAGCATATGGCAGTGTTGTTTATAACACCAAAAACTTGCAACTCATAAATGTCCCTCAGTGGCTACTGCTTAAGTAAACTGTGGTGAATCCATACAATCGAACACTGTGTAGTCACTAAAAACGACAAAGTTGGTCTATTGTGCTGGTAGAGGATGACCCCCAAGAAATACTACTCAGTGAAAATAACAAGATGCAGAACGGTGTGACTTTTCACTATGCTGCTCTTCACGTAAATGAGAAATTCATGTGTTGTATGTATGGAGAGGCATGAAGCATTGCTAGCAAGATAGCCACGTAAACAAAAGGCAAACCTGGTAAAAAGCTTTAACTCTGGAGAGTAAGTCTGGGAAGCGATGGTTCTAAGCTGTCAAGTGTGCTTTCTTTTCACTATCATCCCTTTTTTATCTTCTGTATCTTTTATCACACATAAAAATTACCTTTCAATTGAAAAAGAGACATTTTATGTACAAAGATTCACATATGTACAGGCATGCAATGAGGCCATAATATGGGGAGCAGCCATGTTTGTCTAAGTCAATGTACTAATGCCCTCTGTATTTGTAGTTTATTTATAGCTAAAGCAATAATTCAAAATCTCTTAATAAAAGCAAGTTTTGTTTTATCAATATTTTACTCTACTCAAGTGTTACCATCAGGAAGAAAAACCTATTGCATGAACTTTCTAGGGCTTCCTGGATTTATCTTGCTCAGAAATAATGAAAAAAAAATGCTGTTTCAAACACTAAAAAACCAAGTTTGCTGAATCTGTCCTGTGAAATGTATAAATATAAAAGCAAATAATAGAAATAATTTTAAGATACCTATTTTAGGATCACCTCTCTAAAACTGGGTATGTTATTTAATTTCACTTTTTATCAGTTGCTCATTTGGGGCCAAACTTTCTACAGTTCTCTAATGGAAGTTGCCACTCTATTTTCAGAGGTACAGATGGTGGAAAAGTTTTTCACACATAAACCATTTTGTTTGAGTGGAACTGAATTAGTTTTTCCAACCCACAGTTTCTGAATATGATGTCACATATGAAATACACCCTTCTACACCCTGGTGGTGCGGCTTTGGGAAAATCATGGCCTCTCTCAGAAATGCAGTCTTCTTCTCTGCAAAATGAGAATCCCCAATGCCTTTGTGGTAGTGTTGTGAGATTAAATCCCACAACACATTCCTTTGAAAGTACCTGCAGGCTGCCTGGCACACCTTTGGGGCCCTAGCTCTGTCTGCATTCAGTGACACTGGGCAGCATCTAATAATACTAATACCTGGCCCCTTGGAGGCCAATTAAATCAACATCTCTGGCCCTGGGCCCTAGCATCTGCATTTTTCAAAGCTCCCTGGATGGTTCTCATGTGCAGCTAGAATTGAGAACCACGGACTAACTCTGGACCAGTGCCTATCATATCTTCCAGCTGTTGAGAACACTAACATTTTTATTGACAAAACATCAATGAAGCTGTGAGGACCCGCAAGCAAACTGAGCAGTAATTCCTTAGTGGTGGCATAGGTGCTCCCCATACACGTTTGATTCAAGAAACAGGAACTGCCTAGGCTAACCTGCTCAGATGCCACCAGCCACCTCATCAGCATCTAGCTGTGTGGCAGGGAGAAGTGACGTTGTAAGAGAAACTCTGCTGCTCTTTTGATGTAGCAGAAAAAACATAACCAAGGATCATGCCACATGTACTTGTTGTTCCAGATCAGAATCCAGGCTCTCCCGCCATATTTCTTTCTATGTCAATGATGACTACTCTTTAAAATTACTACTCATCCTCTCTCTCAGCCTCACTTGGAATTCCCGGTGTCTCTTTACTTGCGCTCTAGATTTTGCACAACAGTTTACTACTTTTTTTCAATTGACTGTATATTTGCATTAAAATGTGACCTCCATGAGAGAAACTCTAATTGTCCAGTTAGTTCTTACACTGCTGCTTTTTCTTCCTAAATTTCTCCAAAACAGGAGACCTATCCCCAAGGCAAGAACTTTTTCTTTAATAAAAAGAGATGATGTCATGTATCAAAGTACAGCACCACGGGAAAAACACAAACTAAAGAGAAGTGAAGTGTTTTCCATCAATAATTTAAAAAAGAAGAAAAAAGTCTTCTCCTTAAGAACAACATTTTCCACGCATGAGGCATTCTTTCCCATATTGGCTTAGTTTGATTAAAAAGGCTTGTTTCCAATCCTACTGGATCCTCCAAAATATTTTCGCTGATCATTCCTTGGAGATCACTATTACTCTAACTGGTCTCTCATTCTCTGGGATGGCTCTGGTTCCTTTCTTTAATAATTGGATTCTGCTGGCTGTTTGCTAGCCCTCAGCATTTCCTCCAAAACTGAGTGAACTTGTAACAATATAAGATAAAGCTTTTCCTCCTTTTATCTTTACTTTCTTTAGAGTCTTACCAAAAATCTTGTTTAGTCCTGGGGGCTACAATAAATTATCCTTTTCCCATTGTTTACAGGAGAAATCACGTATGTGTGTTGTGTAACTTTAAATAGTTCAACATGTCATTCATTTCGCAAACGGGGAGTCTGACCTTGCTCCAGAAACCCTGTATTCATTCTAGTGTTTTCATGGGTGTTTCCCCTATTGAACTGTGTGCACGACTTTGGCCAAATCATTTCACCTGCATGGACCTCGGTTCCATGTCTCACTTACAGAATGCTAGCCAAGGTCATGTCAAACGTTTTTCCTCTATAGCTCTTGATTATTTTATAAAAACAAATTTGTGACATGTAAGTCATTTAGTAAGCTTGCTGAACTCAGTGGAGTACCATGAGCATTAGCTTTAATTTCGCCCACCAGTGCTTTGAGAAGCTCTGTAAGATAGAAATTTCCCTCCTCCAGACGTCACGTCGAACAGGCCCAAGAGTTTGGAAAGGTTCATTTTCTGTATTAAAACATTGGCTTCAATCTAAACCTAAATCTTAATATCACAATAGAGAGCCTCTCCCCTGTTCCCCACATTCAAGTCTGACCTAAGGTTTGGAGAGCAGCGAGGAAGGAGAAACGAAAGCTCCTTTTTGCAGGCTGATGCTCTGCCAGCACACACCAGCCCTGACAGGCCTCCTTTCCGGGTCGGCAGCACACGTGCCCCACCAATTGTGAAATCTTTTGAATATGGCCCCTGGTTTCTTCACTCACCTTTGTCTCCCACCTACTCTGCTGCTTCCAGCCAGAGGTGTTAGTACTTGCGTGGCTAGCAACTGTCTTCTGTCTGTCACTGTAAGTGTCCAAGTGTAGGCTCTGCTGTGCTGCTTGTGAATTGGCTCTAAGAGATGCCCATGCAATACCCTTCTTAGTGAAGATCCTTTTAAGATGCCTGAAGCCTGGCTGTCTCACAGCGTCCTATGGGAAAACACAGATACTGGCTACCCAAACTGGGAAAACACAGCTTCCCCGACTGCTCATCTGTCCCCTCCGTTTTTGCAGTCACCTCCAATCAGCCTCGGACCTTCAGACTTTTCCATGTGAGAGGCAAATACCGGGCTGTATGCCCCTCTCCAAGCTTCGAGGGACGTAGTTCTAACCCTCCCAAGAATAATTGTCTTCCACTCCCGGAGCAGCTCTGGAGGACACCTAAAAGTCTGAGCACTCTTCAAGCCAGAGTGAGTAGCCTCTCTCCCTCTTTCAGCCACCATAATGTTCAGTGGTCGGGTCCCACTCACTTGGCATCAAGGGAGGAAGTCCCCACCCCCCTCCCCAAGGGAGAGAAGAGAGAGCTGTCAATTTCCTTCAAAGGAAATTTCCTTTACCAAATCTGCTTTTGAATGCCTGACCTTCCCTTACCAGGACTGTTGGAGTGATGGTAGCTGAACTGGGTTCCACCTCCAGCAAATCCCGCGAGGTTACATTAAACTTTTCCTTCAGTGTATCAGAAAACTTTTCCACCCTTTATACCATTCACAGCTTTAGAACTTTTGCTGAAATTCCAAGATAACAGAAAAGTGCCATTCTCGTCCTATTACATTTCACAATCTTTTCTCTTGCGTGTAATTTTTCTTAATGCTTAAAGGATACTTAGGGCCTTAGAAGTACTAATTTTATCATTGAGCAATCTCGGGAAAATATGTATTCTAAGTCTCAGTATCTTATATGTAAAATGAGCTAATAAGATTTTACCTGACATGATAATTGTGAGATCAAATGAGATAATCTGTGGGAATTCTAGGTAAACTTTTTAGTGTTATTTAAAGATTAGTTAGTATGTTAAGTATAACCTGAGTAAAGTAGAAAGTCAAGGCAGTTATTAAAGTGATCCAGGCTTGGAAAATGTCTACCAGCAGGTAATATAGATAAGGATACACATCTGAATATGGTCTGGAGCATATAAACAGTATGACATACCCCAAACTTCAACCTAAACTCTTGGATGGATCCTAAAATGTTTTAAAATTGATACATAGCACATTCTCAAAAAGAAGAAACAGAAGGAAGGGAGGAGGAGGAAGTAGGGGAGAAGAACAATTGTTAAAGAAGAGAAAAAAATAGCAACACTATAACATGCTTGTTATGACCACACCAAACCCCTTCTCTGGGCCGGCCCAGTGGCACAGCGGTTAAGTTCCCACGTTCCGCTTTTTGGAGGCCCACGGTTTGCTAGCCCGGATCCCGGGTGTGGACATGGCACCGCTTGGCAAAAGCCATGCTGTGGTAGGCGTCCCACATATAAAGTAGAGGAAGATGGGCATGAATGTTAGCTCAGGGCCAGTCTTTCTCAGCAAAAAGAGGAGGATTGGCAGTAGTTAGCTCAGAGCTAATCTGCCTCAAAAAAAATCACAGAAAAACACCCTTCTCCTGGCATCTGATATGAGCACCAGTTTTTATTTGTCAAATTATCTACTCAGATCTTGCCATCTAGCTTCCCTCCTGCCCTAGCATATCTAAAACGTTTCTTTCCGAAATGCTAGAACTGCCATATATATAACTTATAGTTTTCCAGCAATTTCATGCTTTTTTTTTGGTCTCTCCAATTACAGTTAAAAATTTGAGATGAAGGTTGGTCTATTTCTTCTGTGACCTTTGCAATGCATAATAGATGGTCAAGTCCACAGGTGACAATAAATGTATTTTCATCTTCCTTCATTCAAATCAAAGTGTGACACAAACCTAGGTTGAAAAACTTCAAAGTGAACTGATTTCTGCAGCAGATTTGAGGAATCCTATATGAGATGCTAAGATGCTCAAAAAAATACAGATTGGATAAATATCTAATACAAATAAGCACAGACAACTGAGTTGACATGTGAGCCTATAAGATTGTCGGTGCTTCCAGTAAGAGTGAAAATACCATGTGATATTTTTGTACTTCTGGTTTTGTATCAGCACTTCAGAGGAAATAAAGCATATTATTTATACACACACACACAACTCTCTACCAAATGCACATAGCTGTGTCACTATGTATATAAAGAATTTTTTTTTTCAAAACCAGAAAAACTTACTTTGCTTTCAGGTTGAGCCTCGATTTGGATCAATCACTCATTCTTGCATATGTTGAAGAAGGGATTTATATTATTTCTGTTTGGTAAAGTGAATACCTAAATGTGCAGAGTGATAAACCAGTAGAAAAAGAAGTTAAACCAAAATAAGCACATAAGAAATTACTGTGAGTCAAGGGTTATGCTATCAGCTTGCATCTTTTACCTTTTAAAATAGCAACAACCCTGCAAAATAACCACAATAGACCTTAAGGAAAGAATTCAAAGAAGGTAAATAATTTGCAGGAGATCACACAGATCTGCCTGATTGCTGAGTCTGGTTTTTGATCACTATTCCATTTTGCATTCCCAAACTCCCTTAACAAGGGCAAATGAGTGTTGGCCTTTAATATTCTGTTTCTGAGTGAGAGGAAACAAAAGGGTGAGATTGTGAATAAAGCTGAGAAATGATGAATTCCTAATTGAGCCTAATCTACCCCTTGGTTACATGTAATCTGCCCTCACACCCATTGTTTAGGTCACTTGCTTTTATTTTCGTGGACCATCCACAGAGCCTATCAAATTGCCTGCTCAAAAATCTAGCAAATGCCCAGATGAGAAGCCCATCATAATGAGAGTGCAGGGTGTGATGGGGTGGGGGTGCAAGGAGAGAAGGATGAAAACCCAGAGTGTTAAAGAATCAAGAACAAAGGAGACTTGGGAAGCAATGAATCAACTGCTTCATGGCTTTTAGGCAGTGGTAAGACCTGGATACCCTGGACAGCAAACTTTCCTAGTACTCTTCCTACGAAGATGCTCACCCACTGGCCTTGGGTGTCCTGGTTGTCCCACCGCACTCCTCGTCTCCATCCTTTCTCAATGTCCACATGACTTCCCCCTCCCTTCTCTCCCACTCACCCTGTATGACTGTCCTTTTCCTTGTCTTTCTATCTGTCACCTCCTCAGTGCTAACTTTCCTTCACTTTCTACTTTCTCTACATTCCAGATCATCTTTTACCGACCCCCAAATGGAATTCAATATTAATAACAACAGCTGCTCCTACCACTATCATTTATCAGAAATCGACTATGCCCCAAAGATTTTACAAGCATTGTCTTTAATTCTCACAAGTCTGAATTAGACATATGACTATTCATATTTGCAAATGAGGAAACTGGGAGTTGGCAAAGTGAAGTAACACATCCCACCAAAGTCATCCAACTAAAACGTTCAGAGATACGAGGTTTTTCTTTACTGTTTAGCAATTTTTTGAGATGTAATTCACACACTATACAATTAACTCAAAGTGTCCAATTTTGTGGCTTTTAGTATATTCACAGAGTTGTGCAACCATCACCACAATCAATTTTAGAACATTTTCACCACCTCAAAAAGAAACCTCAGGGGCCAGCCCTGTGGCCGAGTGGTTAAGCTGCGATGCTCTGCTTCAGTGGCCTGGGGTTTGCCAGTTCGGATCCTGGGTGTGGACCTACACACCACTCATCAAGCCATGCCGTGGCAGCATCCCACATAGCAGAACTGGAATGATTTACAACTAGGATATAAAACTATGTACTGGGACTTCGGGAAGAAAGAAAAGAAGAGGAAGATTGGCAACAGATGTTAGATCAGGGCCAATCTTCCTGACTTAAAAAAAAAAGCATACCTAAAAATAAAAATGAAACCCCACACCTCTTAGCTGCCACAGCACAATCTTCCATCCAGCTCTAGGCAATCACTAATTTGCTCTCTGTCTTCCTGTATTTGACTGTTCTGGACATTTCATAAAATAGAATCATATGTGGTCTTTGTGACTACTTTTCTCAATCAGCGCAACGTCTTTAAGGTTCATCCATGTTGTAGCACGTATCATTACCTCATTTCTTTCTACGGCTGAATAATATTTCATTGTACAGATATGCCCCATTATGTTTACCCATTCATCGGTTGATGGACGTTTGGGTTGTTTCCTCCTTTTGGCTACAGTGAAGAATGCTGCTATGAATACTCATGTACGAGTTTTCGTGTGGACATATGTTTTCATTTCTGTTGGGTCTATGCCCAGGAGTGAAATTGCTGGGTCACATGGTAACTCTGTGTTTAACCTTTTGAAAACTGCCAGACTGGTTTCCAAGGTGGCTACATTCTTTCATTCCCACCAGCAATGTCTAAGGGTTCCAGTTTCTCCACATCCTCCCCTCCACTTATTATCTAACTTTTGGATTATAGCCAAGCTAGTGAGGATGAAGTAGTGTCTCATGTTGGTTGCTATGTGCATTGTCCTGATGGCTAATCCTAGGCCGTTCTTGAAGTACATCTTAAAATATTTGCTACAGTTATTGAATTCAACGTTAAAATCCTTGCTCTTAAAGCAGGTTAAAATCAGCGAGAAAAACGAGTGGATGCATCCCCATTAAGGTGATATGAATATGTGTGCATGTGTGTGTGTACATGTGTGTTTGTTCATCTTGCATGCGTGTGCACGCATACGGGTAAACGTGTATGTCTCAGAACTATTGAAAGCCTGGGCTCTCGAGTTAAACTGCTTGAGGTCAAAACCAGGGATTTCCACATAAGGCCTGAATGACCTGGGACGAGTCGATTAACTGCTCTGAGTTCATTTTCTCTATGTACAAGTAGGGATGATAAAAATAGCCTACATAACTTGCTTAGCAGGAGTGACTTCTAAATAGTTTGTTTATAAACATTAGCTCAATATTTCCGTATTCACTGACTTTTTTACAATTAGGAAGCATTTCATGTACTGTGCAATTAAAAAAATCAATGAGTTGTACATTTCATATTTGCACATATTTGTTTCTGTTTAAACATTTCCAGCCAATATTTTGGTTTAGCCTTTAGAAGCTTCCCTGTCATGAATCAGTGTCCCTCCATACCTAATATCATACCCTACCCTTCAGAATAATACTAAAAGTTCCCCATACAAAAAGAAAGCAAGAAACATATTTCTTTATTGCAAAACAGCATCATCAGTTCTCACAGCAAAATCCACCCCGTTTTGATACAGCCCCAAGGGAGGTCCCAACACAACCAAACGAGGAAGCGGGAGCCACTCAGGGCCTGTGACAGTGTGTGCCCTTGAAGGGTAGCTAACTCTCCTTCTTTCCTCCAAGGGCTCCTCCATTAGTCCTTGCACTCCCCACTCGTCCAACCTGGGGATCAGTAGAAATAAGCCACACAAATTGGCAGATAATGCACCTTATTTCCATGTAGAAGCAGGTGCATTTTCCTCAGGATAAGTGGGGCAATGACACTGATCCGCTGTGACAGGCCAGCTGATCTAAAATTACTCAGCACACATTGCCACTGGCTGGGGAAGCTTCTCCCAAGAGCTTATTCCAAAACTTTTCAATCCCCCGGGTGCTAATTAAAATTTACTGGATAACATTTGCAAAGCTCGGTGGCCCTAGTTACAGCAATTATCGGTTACTAAATGCTAGTGCCAGAGATGTCACCTGATGATTGGCTTTCTTATTCAAGAGGATTGTTGCCCCTCTCCCTCCCCTGATTCTTTCCCTCCACTTCTGCAAGAAACCAAATGAGCTAAATGTCTCAATTGGCTTTAGAGGGGAAAAAAAATCACCATCACACACTTATAATAATTCTTCTCTCATTGGACCACTGGTCAATGAGGGATCTGGGTTTTATGCACTAGCTCTTGATCCTGCTATGGAAGTAAGGAGCTAAATCAGAGGTTCAACTTTGAGCAACCGCCAAAGAAAAGGGTTCTGCTCGCTCACCCACCTGCCTTGGTGACCGCAACAGCAGGTAGACAGAAGACTCTGGCCGTGACCTGCTAATCTTACCACGTTATTACAAACAATTGCTGCTCAAATGGTAGGTGGTATTTCTAAACAAAGGAGATCCAACCAATTTATGGAATTGGCCACCGAACCAGCCATAGGTGAAGGACTCAATCACCTTGTGTCATGTTCTGACCCTGGCTTCTATAGACCACAGGAGGAAGCAATTATTGCAGTGACATACAGATGCATTTGCTGTGTTTAATTGAGTTTGTAATGCACTTGATGGCCTTCATTAAGCAGATAATCTATGGCAAGAAATAAAACGATCCAGATTCTCTTTAAATAAATGACCTTAAAATTAATAGTCAAACTTTTTTAAGTTCTAATTCAGCAAAGACATCAGATCCAAGGGCATTATACTGTACCCCTTTATCTGGGACTATTATGCTTTGCTCATACATCAGTGGCAAAGTTTTGCCAAGAGACAAAATTCTCAGTTGTCCATTGGTCTATTTGAACATTTTTCAGAGTTCTCTTACAGGAGAACTAATATTTGTGGACTATCTACTATTTGCTAGATGTTAATGTTCGGCACTTTAAATAAAGAGATGTATCTTTCTTTGTCTCGGCCTAACTATAATGTTGGTTCTTCCTTTTCCCTTTTAAATAAGTCTGTTTTCAGAAGCAGAGGAAAAGATGAAGGCCAAATTTTTTATAATCAGGGATATGTGCAGCAGCACCAGGAATCAGGGAAAGAAAGGCCAAACTTCATGACAGAAAACCCACGTTTATTTTAAAACTCTTCCCCATTCAATCTCTGTGGCCATCTGCAAGGTAGCTAACACTCTGAGCCTCTGTGCACCTCACTGGGTCAAGATTAGAGAATGCATGTAGAGGAGCTCAGAAAGGGGTGAGACGCTCTACAAGTATAAAGTAGGAGCGCTTTCACTCCTCAGGAGATCGACAGAAGTGAAATTAAGACCCTCATGAACACTGGTAACGCCCACTGAGATCAAATTGAAGGGTCACTGGGTTAAAAAGGTACAGTTGTGTACAGCCTATGGCACATGGTGGTCATCAACAGTTTAACTTTTTCTGCTCCTGATTCCATAGGTTTTCTTCAAAACCAAGCAGGTTAAACCCAATTTGTAACCACAATTAATATTCTAGGCCATTCCGCTTCTTTCACTTTACTTCCCACTTTATTTACATATACTGTGCAATATCATATAACAACAAACTTTGCAACCTTTTGAAATTTTATAGGAAATATATTGAGGTTTAAGGAGGAGAATGTAAGTTTATTACATAGTATATGTAAGCATTCTCCTCCTTAAGCCCCCAAGATATTTCTTATAAAATTTTGAAAGGATGCAATACGTCTAGTAAATATTAAAAAAAGCTTGGGGTCAAACTTACTTGATTTTCCAGAGTATGTCCAATCTACTAAACCAAATTAAAAAAAATGTACAAGGCAGCAATTTCATCTGTATTTTCAATAGCTATTTCCCTGGGCTAACTTGTTGATGAAGCATTTTGCATGGGTGTTACTATCCTCACCCACAAAACACCTACTAAGTGTCAAATACTTGTTGGGAACTTCTTGGTTCTGATCTACAAGTCATTTCAAAAACATGGAGACCTGAAGGATGGGAGGGAGGAACTCAGCCAGCGGAAGAGCGTGGGGAAGAACAGTTCAGACAAAGGAAGCAGTGCGTGCCCTGGAGTAGGAGAAATGGAGGCTGGAATACAGAGTGAAATGTGGGTGAGGTAGGTGGGGGTTAGATCACGAGGACCTTATAAAGTCATCCTATTGGTCAAGGTCCTAGGAGGAAACAAAACTCACTCAGATGGTTTAATTAAAGGGATACTTACAGATGTGTAGGCAGTATTTAGGGAATAAACAAGGGTCAGGCACACAGCAAGCAGCAATAGCAGGAAGCTGTCCCCACCCCAAGGAGACAGGGGAGGGAACGGAGCTATTGAAGGCTTGCGGGAGCTGGAGTTGTGGAGGCGAGGGTACCACCAGTGCTGGCAGAGAAGGAAGGCAGAAGCAGGGAGGCAGCAACAAAGAAATACCCCCAACCCTCTCTTCTCATGCCCTGCCAATGCCTCCCATCCAGTGTCTTTCTTGGGCCATAGACCAGAGCAGAGAAGGACAGAGAAACTGGGGAGGAGGAGATGGCGAACAGAGAATAGCCAGCATACTGGATTTTTTATTTCATCCTAAGGAAAATGGGAAGCCTTTGAAAGATTTTGATGTAGGGAGTAAAGTGGTAAAATTGGACAGTTTAGGTCTCTTCTCTCATAGACTTTGTGAAAAGACCACAGCATTTAAACGTACATTTTCTTCCCTCTTGATATTCACTGGGTAAAAAAGAAAGAGAGAAAGAAAGAAAAAAGTGTGAGATGTTTCAATTTTGTTGCAAGTTTAAAAATGAATGGAAAAAGAATATCAAGACTAAAGGCAAATTTGGATACTCCAATAACAACCACAAGCAACCCTGAAAGTCTGTGGGTGATTCGTAGGGCTTAGTTAGACAATGGCAATGAACTCAGTCAATGCTCAAATTGAAGAAGAGAGACTTAGTTTATGTTCTCTTTTTGAGGAGTTAGTATTGTAAGTTTTCATCAAAGGATTTGCTAGAGCTCAGATGTTTCCTGTTTTTGTAAACTTGCAATGAGAGTTACAAAAGCTATTCTTTTCTGTGGGTTTTATTTTTCTCTGTTGGGTGGTATTTCTAACATTTGTTGAAAGAAAGAAAAGAGAAGGATCCTTTAATGCCATTTAGGTTTCTCAGAGATAGGTTCATTTCTTGCTATAGTTAACTTTTGTGCCCTATTTCTCTAAAATTGGGATCTTGAAGTATTTTGAGGGAAATTCTAGACCATCTAGTAAAAAACAAAGAAGAAGAATATATATGGTGAATATTCTCTAAATGAAGGGACTGTGAAGAATCCAGAAAGTTTTCTGAAATGCGATTCTGATACCTTGCTACATGTCATTTATCATCTAGGGAGATTTCAACACTAAATTCCCAAGCCCCTCTGAAAGCCAACTAAACAAAATCTCTAAGACCCAAGGTTCTGCGCTTGTTAAAATGCCCTCTTTGTGATTCTAGCATGCAGCCATCTTTGGCAATAATTAAAAATATAATTTAAATCCAAAATCATGTTTATTTAAAAATTCTAGATAATTAAAATGCTAGTGATGTTAGCCTAATGAATTTCCATGTCCTTCCACTTGTAATAATCTATTACATTTGACATTCAGCTTCAAATTTAAATACATAGAGGTGGATTCAAATTTCTAAAATTCCTAAAGTTGAATTGACCTCAATGGATTGCTTCTACATTGTACGATGCCAGTGTGCACTTTTGGTAATAGACTTTTTAAAATAGCATATAATGCCTGATTTTAAATGTGTTGAACTTTTCTGTGTTTTTAAATTATGAATATATTTTAAGTGGCTTCTGAAGTTCTCTGAGTATGGAGTCTAGGGGTGGATACATTGAGGGAGTTCTAGAAGTAAAATGATTATTATTTACCTACCATAGAAAATTTTTGGTCTAATGCTTTAGTTCAAATGTAATTACAATCTCTTTCACTGAAGGCTGCAATGAAATGTCAACATTGTCAGTAAATAGTATTCTGCAATCAACCAAAATCCTGCATTTCAACATGGTTATCATTTTCAAACTTCTGTTTTGTCATCAAATACTCATCTGTGTCCTGTATTTTTGGAAGAGGTGTTGTGTTAAGACTTGTTTGGCTCATTATGAAGCATTCCTTTGATTTGTATTCTAGCTTATCCTTTACTATACCATTGGCTTTCTCTTTTTTTGGCTAACCAAGGACCAAAGATTTACTACACGACTTGGAAGACAAATCAGTCTCTGGAAATCTCATGCTTACCTTCCTGTACCCTTCCTCTCACTGTAATAGCAATCTGAAAAGTAGACATGAACCATCACCATGTGTTTCTGTGTAAACTACTTCTGAGGTTTTTGCTCTATGATTTATGCCCGTGAAATATGATTTTCTCTGCAAAGTTATTAAAGTAGAGAGGACAGAGCACAAGCAACCACTTTCACCCTTGCCCCAAATCCATTGAAATGAAATGAAAACTGTTTAAAATATTTTATAATGTTATCAGGAAACAAAAAAGATGCCTTGGGTGAACACAAAATTTTGATCAATACCTGAAGAATAGAAAGCCAATAGAAATGAAAGAGGAACTGAAGACTACACAAAATTGTCATGAAAATATACAAATACAGAGTAAATAAATGGTATGAAGATCAGAGAGATTTGAGAGGATTCTCAGGACCAAAGGATACAGGCAATGATAACGGGGCTTTAGGTAATCATCAACCTGAGTTACCACTTTGCACAAATACCCAGAGGGGAGAAAGTAACGAGGTTTGTTCCCAAAACTGTCAATGAATAGAGCACTAAATCCAGAGTAGCTGGAGACACTGAGGAAGGTGGAGGGAGTACCTCCAAAACTGAAAAACAGGATGCCAGCACACCATGTTCTGCAGAATTTGTATCTCTCCAAACAGTAGCTTCTATAGTCAAAACATGCACACGCCAACAGGCAAACAGGAAATGTTCCTGAAAAATATGAGCAGGTAAACTAAGAATTGGCAAATACCTAAAGGAAACTAAAACTATGAAAGAAAGAACCCCAATTCAATAATGAGAAAACTAACATATGGAAAAATATTTAATGGAACAAGCAGACTAGGTCCATAAGGAGATTATACGGCCTTGCTTATCATTTCTATAAAACTAGAAGAATATTTTATGAAAAAATAATCTGAAGAACATGGAAATAAAAATAAATTCAAAATGTAAGATGAATAGCAAAGTGAACTCGACTGAGGAGTAAATTAGTGAGCCAGACAATCATGCCAAAGGACTTCACAAAACATGGTGTGAAAGGAAAAAATGGAAGGTATGAAGAAATAAGAGTTACAGAGAAAAGATCTATTAGACCCAAAATCCATTTAATAGGAGCATCAGGAAAAGGAAACCCAGAGAATAGAGAAATATATGTAATCAATGAAATAATAAAAAATTTTTACAGAGCCAACAAAAAGACACAAAGTCATCCACCTAGAGAATGAGTACAAATTCACAGCTAAATATATCAAATTGTGATTCCACAAGCCAACACTAAAAAGTAACACTTCTAAAATATTCCAAAGAGAGAGGACAGCTTCCCTACAAAAGAAAAAGAATCATATTAGCATCAGACTTCTCCTTGACAATAAAATACTTAACCAAGGAGATGAATGGCGTGTACACTGAAAGCTGTAAGACATTGATGAAAGAAATTGAAGAAGCACAAACAAATGGAAAGATATCCCACATTCATGAATAGGAAGAATTAATGTTGTTAAAATGTCCCTGCTACACAAAGCGATCTACAGATCTATTGCAATCCTTATCAAAATTCCAACGGTATTTTTTACAAAAATAGAAAAATCAATACTAAAATTTGTGTGGAACCACAAAAGACCCCAACTAGCCAAAGTGCTTGTGAGAAAGAAGAATGGAGCTGGAGGCATCACACTTCCTGATCTCAAACTATGTTACAAAGCCATAGTAATTGAAACAATAAGATACTGGTACAAAAATAGGCACTTAGATCATTGGAACAGAATAATGATCCCAGAAAAAACCCATGCAGATCCAGTCAACTAATCATTGACAAAGGCTCCAATAACTTAAATAAGGAAAGGATAGTCTCTTCAGCAAATGTTGGGAAAACTGGATATCCACGTGCAAAACGTGGAACTGGGCTCCTCTCTTAAATCGCTCACAAAAATTAATTTGAAATGGATTAAAGGCTCAAACATAAGACCTAAAACCATAAAACTCCTACAAGAAAACGTATGGGAGAAGTTCCTTGACGTGGGTCTTAGCAATGACTTTTTTGATATAACACCAAAAGTACAGGCAACAAAAGTGAAAAGAAACAAGTGGGACTACATCAAACTAAAAAGCTTCTGCACAGCAGCAGAAACAATCAACAAAATGGAAGACAACCCACAGAATGGGAGAAAATATTTGCAAGCCATATATCTGATAAGGGGTTGCTGTGTAAAGTATATAAGGATCTTATACAACTCAACAGCAAAAACCCCACAAATGATTTGATTAAAAAGGTAGACTTGAGGTGCTGGCTTGTGGCACAGTGGTTAAGTTTGTGCACCTCACTTTGGCTGCCTGGGGTTCGTGGGTTTGGATCACAGGCACAGATAAGTCATGCTGTGGTGACATCTTATATACAAAATAGAAGATTGGCACACATGTTAGCTCAGGGGCCATCTTCCTCAAACAAAAAGACGAAGATTGGCAACAAATGTTAGCTCAGGGCTGATCTTCCTGACCAAGAAAAAAAGGGAGAGTCGAAAATGTTTCTAAATAAAAGCCATCAGAAATCAATATTTAAATAATTAACTAATTATGAGAGGAAACTAAAAATACACTTAACATATAGTAAGTTACCATTCAGGATATTTTGAGAGTTCCTGGAAATAAGTAGTACAAAAGTAGATATCTTATTGGAAATTTGAACAAAAGATATGAGCCAGCAATTTTCCTAAAATTAGACAAAAGAGACTAGTAGCAATCAGGGAAATAAAAATTTAAATAGCAACAAAAATACCATCCTTCACATTAAATTGGAAAATTAGAGAGGATGATGATATTTAATATTGGTGAGATTTTAGTAAATGCACATTCTGGCTTTTTTTATGGTGTTGCATTGGCCAGGTCTCTTTGGAGAAAAACTTGGTAATATTCAATAAAACTTATGATATGAATGGCTTATTAACTCAGAGGTTCTGCTTACAGGTCTCTATCCTACAGCAATAATGTCACATTTTCACAAAGATGTATTTTAATAATTGTTCATTGTATCATTATTTAAAGTAGAAAATTTAGAACAAGAAACTAAAAGGCCAGCAATTAAATAGTTATATAAACATATAGCAATACCGTTCACATATTTCAATGATTAAAAATGTTGTACGTAAATATATACTGACATGTAAAGATCTCCATGACCTAAGTGTAAAAAGCAAGTTACACAATAATTCAGATATTGTGACAATTATATAAAATAAAATACATATACACATACACATCCATACTTGAATTCAAAGAAAAGATTGGAAATATTAACACCAAAATTGAAACTGCCATGGTCCTTGAAGAGGAGTGAAAAACAGGACAGGCTTTTGTATAATTTACTTTGTTGTTACGCGTCCATGTCTCCTTTATGTCTCTCTAGTCTTCTGTATCATGTCTGTTTCATAATGAGAATACATTCATATAATATAGAGGCAATTTATATCCTCAGAAGCGTGCAGAGGCTAATTTTAAGTCTGCGTAATATTAATTAAAATATCAGACTCTCATGGTCATAACTTTAATTAGAAGTTAGTACTTCATTTAATTCTAAATGTATACAACATTGCATAGTATAGAAAGACATCAAAAGTAATAATGAAATCTGTAAAGGAATGGATTTAAATTTAATGCAAAGTTAGTAAAATACATAAAATAAAAATTGTGTGTCGTAATCAATCTACATAAAAGTAGGTGTCATTGTGGATAAAACCAGGAAGAAAACAAAATGAAGAGTTTTGATACCAGGCAAATAAGAATATTGCTTACTGTTTTCCCCAAATTGTCTTTACTCTGGTTTCCTGTTCTTACAATTAAATATTCCATGGAAACAAAACACGCAAGATATTTTGTGAGAGAAAAATAATTATGGTCTTCCGTTTTTATGCCATTCTTACTTCTGAAAGGTGGGTACAAGATTCAGGAAATTAAGTTACACGAGTAACTTCACACATGGTTATTAGAGAAGAATAAGAATTAGGTCACAGGTTTAATTAGCTCATAGGCTAGAAAAATTTAATGTTTCTCCCACCTTCCAGTCATGGCAAGCAAGTTTTCTCTTGGTATCCTGTTTCATACTACTTCATAACCTAATAGATGTTTTTTGTTCAGTTAGGTCCAGAAGCTACTACAAATGTTCCTAATTTTTCTTGTCTTTTCTAGTCTCAACAGAACATGCATTCTCACTAGGGAACTCTGTATTTGCAGTTCATCCTTCATGTTGCTCCTTTTTCTCCTCCCACATATCGTCTGAAATGTTTGTGCCTTTCCTGGTAAATCTCCTGGGTATTGTCACATTTTGTTGATTTTCAGTCCAGCATTTTACTTTTTGTTAGCATGGAGTGGCAACTTCCAAGCTCCTTACATGGGCAACTGTTGATTGCTTTTTAATTTGCATAAATATAGAAGTATGACATGTATCTTTGATCTAACCATAAAGAACATAGTAGCCCACAGAGTGAAAAGAAGTATCTTTGTTGATAGGTAGAATCAGGCTTTAGAAATGTTCATACCAATTTCAAGAGGAAATTTCCTTGTTTGTAATGAAGATAACTTTCTAAGCCAGTGTTGTCACAATCTTCAGTGACATGAGTGTTCTGAATTATAGATATGCAGATGGTAGGAATCCAAAATGAAGGAGTATTTGTGCTTTGTCTATAGACGGAAGATAGGACCACCGTTATATTGTGTATGTACTATGGTTTAATAAATGCAGTGTAATGTACTAACATATAAATTCATTTTAAGCTACACCCTCGGATCTGTTAACACTTGGAGAATTCTATCTGAATTCTCATCCCAATGGTAAACTAGCATTTGAAGGTCTCTACTCAAAAATGCATACTTAGTGACTGCTATGTAAGAGTTTCAAGTATCAATAAAGAGATCTAATGCTAGTAGTTTCTTTTATTAGCGTAAGAGTTCATTTTTCACTGGCAAAATGAGTGTTCAAGATATATGATTGGTCAGAAGGACTAGTCAGCCAGCCCCTGAGATTGTTGCCTAACCAAGTTATAGGAATGTTGAAGGCCCTTGCCCTATTTGCATCTTTCTAGAGATAATTGTGACTGACCCAGCTAGACATTGGCTGAGAGTGAGTCTCAGAATAGTGGTTTCTACCTCAGAGTGAATCTTTCATAGTAGGTGCTTGTGGAAGTGCCTGAGGACAGAGAAAGGAGGTTTCCCCAGACTTACTAGAATAGATAGTGCCTACTTGTTGTAGGATTATTGTCGTTGGGTCTAAGATTTGTTTTCAACATAAAAGACCATCTGGTGAAGAGACCTTATAGCTTCCATCTACTTCTAATCTTTTCTGATGTTTACCAAAATACTTGAAAAATGCTGAAAAGCCAAATTGGCTTAGGTCAATTCCTACCACCCTCTATCTGGAAAAGAATGCAAAGATAGTCCAGAATCTCTGTTCTGAGAACTTTAGGATTTCATCACTATTTCACTTTGTTTTATTTTTAATTTGATGTGATGTTAAGACTAGTCTCACTTGGAAGTGAAGGAAGTAACTACTGACTCAGTGGTTCAGTGGCAAGAAGATGGTTCCCATCCCATACAAGTATTTCCTGAATCAGCAGGATTGATTCTTAAAATTTCACCATTAGAACACCAGGGCACGAGCTAATATATTTTATTCTGTTTCATAATTGTCTTTGTTATTGCTATTTTTAAGTAGGGAATCTTATTACCAAGAAATGGATTCCTCAGGTAATTTATCGTGATGGTTTGTTAAGGAGTTCTTCATTATTTGTAGAATATACTCTTTGCTTGTGAGAGAGTTGTGGTCCACAGATGTGTGTGTATGAGTATATGCATATGTTTTGGGTCTCTCTGCATTTGAAAAGTATTTGAAATAGTTATTAATACTAAAATTTGAGAAATTTCACATAAAAATTCAGATTTTCATGCCTACCCTAGAATCACTAATCATCATGGTCTCGTATCTTTTATTTACTTAAACTCTCCATCCTGCAATTGAGCCTTCTGGTTCCTTAAAATAGGTTGCAGCTACAGTCCTTGTTTTAATTTTTCCCCAAAGAGGACAAACCATAGAGAGTTCAACTATGTGGCCAGGCAATGTGGAAACGAACAGGGTACAAACGTGTTCTATAGCAGAGGTTAACACGTAATTTCAGTTTCCATCCTGCCTATTTCTGTTCTAGTGTCATCCTCAGAATGAATGCTCCTAAACAAGTTTCTTCCAGCCTGGAAATGAAAGGTTTCCTATCTGTGTTACTTTTCTTTCTTTCTTTCTTTCTTTCTTTCTTTCTTTCTTTCTTTCTTTCTTTCTTTCT